>NC_061118.1:82443849-82455065 GCF_002878395.1 Capsicum annuum | reverse complement strand
TATGCATTTTAAATTCTTTTAAATCGTCAAAATTATATGTTAATTTTGACGATTTAAAAGAATTTAAAATGCATATAGATGAATTATTAGAAAAACAGTATATACAAAAAAAAATAGTAAACACAACAATCCAGCATTTATAGTAAATAAACATAGTGAACAAAAAAGAGGAAAAAGTAGAATGGTTATTGATTATAGAAACCTAAATGCAAAAACTATGACATATAATTATCCAATATCAAATAAGATACTAAAAATAAGACAAATATAAGAATATAATTATTTTAGTAAATTTGATTGTAAATCAGGATTTTACCACTTAAAGTTAGATAAAAATTCTAAGAAATTAATCGCATTTACGGTACCACAAGAATTTTACGAATGAAACGTATTACCATTTTGATATAAAAATGCACCAGGTAGATACCAGTATTTTATGGATAGCTATTTTAAACAGTTACCTAATTGTATAGTATACATAGATGATGTACTACTATATACAAAAACTAAAGAAGAACATTTAAAATTATTAGAACAATTTATAGATATAATAAAAAAATCAAAAATAAGTTTAAGTGAAAAGAAAACCGAAATTATGAAAAACCAGATAGAGATTTTAGGAATACAAATAGATAAAAGCGGAGTAAAAATGCAATAACATATAGTTCAAAAAATAATAAATTCAAAAGAAGAATTAGATAAAAAAAAAAGAAATTATAATCATTTTTAGGATTAGTAAACCAAGTAAGAGAATATAAACCAAAATTAGCAGAAAACCTAAAACCTTTACAGAAAAAATTAAAAAAGGATATAGAATATAATTACAACGAAGAAGATAAAAAACAAGTTCAAAAAATAAAAATACTTTGTAAAGAGTTACCAAATTACAATTTTCAGACGAAAATAAAAAAATTATATATATAGTAGAAGCAGATGCTAGTGAATATAGTTATGGAGGAGTACTTAAATATAGATATGAAGAAGAAAAATTAGAACATCATTGCAGATACTACTCAGGTACGTTTAATGGAACAGAAATAAAATGAAAAATAAATAGAAAAGAATTATGTTCATTATATAAATGTTTATTAGCATTTGAGCCATATATTGTATACAACAAATTTATTGTACGAACAGATAATACACAGGTACGTTGGTGGTTAACAAAGAAAATACAAAATTCAGTTACAACGAAAGAAATTCGGAGACTAGTATTTAATATATTAAATTTACATTTACAATTGAAGTAATTAGTACTAACAAAAATATTATTGCAGATTACATATCAAGAAAAAGCTACACAGACTGATATAATAGAAGATGATGCTTTAGAAAAAATACTCAAAACCCTAACTACGCTTTCAATAAAAGTGGACAGTATGGGTAATGAAATAACAAAACTAAAGACTAATGAAGTTAAACTGAAGTCCAAAGCTATGAATCAGCTAACTCAACAGTATGCAGAGCTATGTCAATCGGAAGACAATAAAATTTCAAAGCTAAAAGGAGACATTGGGACACTTCATAAAACCTATAACGTTTATCAATCTACAATTGCAGGTACAAGTAAAGGAGTTAGTGGAAAAAGATACCAAAAAATGAACATGAATAAGATATTTGAAAAACCATTTATACCAAAAGCACAAAAAGACCCCTTGTTCATACCCCCATAAATTACCACATATCGAGATAGTTTGAACCAAGATAAAAAAAATTATAACCATATAGCCCGAGGATATATAGAAAATATCTACAAAGTACAAACTTTTCTAAACCTTAACCCCAGAGCTACAAATATCCAAGAACCAATCACAAACTATATAACCCAAAAATTGCAAAGTTACAACAAGCTAATCGCACTACCCAAAACCAACCCAAGCTTAGTAAAAACTTGTTTCGACTATGGATTATTAAATACCGTATATACCCAAGATGGAGAAGAACTAATAGCTATAGCAGAATTACATAAAGTATTCACCACCTATAAAAGAGTAACCAAAGAAAATCTATTTTATATAAAGTTTTATACTGCACTAGCAGAGATATTATACGACGAGATCAAACCAGTTATACAAATTATAAAAATAGGATTAACCAGAGATAGTGATTATACCGAAAGATATTGTGCAGCAGTCAGAGATACCCAAAATCGAGATACCTGATTTTTATGCAAATAAATGACTTATTGGAATAGCTACAATTATTCAAGAACTAGGAAATAATTATATCAATGGAAACTCAATATGAAGCTATTATTCAAGAGATCATCAAATGATTTATTCAAATTCAAGAGAACTATGACAAACAGATGTGGAAGATGTTAGGCAATGGATAATGATATTACTTAACCCAGAAAAATAATCTACTGCAAGAGCAATTAGAAAGGAATTTATTTCATATGGATTATTAACAAGATATTGCAAGATAATTGGACACAAATATCCAGACTATCAATGTTCGAAATGTAATGGAGAAGATAATATTATCCCGGAAGTCCGGCTAGAATAAAAGAAAAAATCAACCAAGAAGATAAGGATGCCAGCTAGAAGATAAAAATCAACTAAGCAATAATGGGAGAGAAAGAAGACAAAATAGTAAAAGTTATGAAAGAAAATGACATGTGAATAGTTTCCTTGACTTTAGATACGTAAGTTATTATAGCATTTACTAGTTTTTAATAACTTTTTGACTTTTCTATGGCAAAATGCCATTATTGTATAGCTTTAGTCTTTATTAATTTTGTATTTTTGTAGAATAGTCTTAAGATTTTTTGTAAAGTCTTTTGCAAATAGGACAAGTGTAAAGTAGAAAATAGTTTACATGTAAAACGTGTAAATTAGGAATAGTGGTAGGAATAGTTTCTTTTGCTCTTATAAATATGTAATTCATTCGGCAAGATAAAGGCAAAACTTTCATGTGTTGAAAGAAAGCCTCCTCCTTTGTAAACAAATTTTTGAATATTTAATAAAAAGCAGATATATTTTCAAGGAAAAGCTATGGATAAACAAAGCCCAGAATTATCAAACCTACTATAAAAGGTATATTTATTTACGATTATGAATAGCTAAATTCATAAATTTCTGACAATCATGATATGATAAAATAAGTTCATGTTAGTTACTTTATAGTAGAATTATTGGAAAAATAGCATGTTAAGAAGTTTATTAGCAAAGTGGAAAAGGAGAAAAATCCCTAAGAACTATGCCATCCTAAAGGTGAAATCGGTGAGGCAAGAAGGCCGTGATAGGGGAGTAGCCAGAGTAAAGGCGCTGTTTAAGGGAAAAGTATCCAGATTACCATGCTAATAGTGACCGAAGAACATGTTATTTAAGAATAATCTAGTATATAGTAATCTAAAATGATCATATTTTGTTATGTGCATGATTGAAGGGAATATTTTGAAAAAAGCATCATATGAAAAATGAATACTTATTTATCTGACGAAATGGTAGATAAATTTAAAATACTTGTTTTGTATGTACTTAAGGATATAGAAATTGTAGATATAAGAAAAATCATATTGAAAAAAATATTTGATAAATATTTTATGACTAGAATAAATTACATACCTCACCTACCTAATTATTCTTACAAATACTTACATACCAAACCTACACATTAACAATGATAAATTACGTATATTTAGAATATTGAAAAATGGGTATTTAAAATATACAATTAGTAGAAAAACTAATGAAAATAAATTTAGAAGAATATATGAGAACTAAAGATATAAAATATATAGAATTACTTAATGAAAATATAGAGGAATTATTAAGATTAAAACAAACAACTAATAAATACTATGATAAAGCAATTAATTACTAGAATCCAATTCCAAGTTATCCAAGTTATTCGTAAAAACCTAAGTATAATATGGATAATATGACAAGATATATATCTGATGAAACTAAGATACTAGTTTTATATATCATAAAAGACTTAGAATTAGAAGACATAAAGAAAATAATATGGGAAAAAATATTTGATTATGAAGATGACTTACTGAGTACTAATTGGATAGAAGATGAATTAGAAAATATAGATTTCTATGGTAGAAATAATTCAGACAGTTATTATTCAGATGGATATTATATAGATTAAAAATGCTAGAATATATTCAAAGAGTTAGAGAAAAACAAAGTTGGCTATACGAAGAAATTAATTATAGAAATCGGCTTAGAAAAGGAAGAGAACAAATAAAAGAAAGATTAATTTGGATAAATAAAATCATAAAACAACTAGAATTAAAAGACAATTTAGAATATGATTTAGACATGAAATTATTCATAGACAAAAAAGACAGGATAATTAATGAAATAGATAACTTAGAATTTAATATCAGATATAGTACAATTAGAATAAATTATTACAAAGAAATTTGCAGTATCACAACTTCTTTAGGATAAAATGATAGACTATGAGTATTTAAAATATTGGAGACAAGACATGAAAGAAATAAAATTAACAAAAATACTTATGAAAGAGAATTTAATTGAATATTTTAGAACAAAAGATATAGAATATTTATAATACCTCCAAAATAATATACAAGAATTAAAAAGACTAAGAGAAAAAACTAAAGAATATTACAGTAAAACATTTAATCAAATACCATCTAATCACCCTCAAGATATGAACATTAATAAAATTAAAATAAATACACCAAAAATAAAAATGTTTAGAGAAGTTAAGAAATATCAACGCACAACTAAAAATAGATCTATTAGAGCTATAATAGATCTATTTAAGTTACCCAAGTTATCCGCACCCCCTACAATTGGTATCAAAGCCTATGTTGTTTAAAGTTATCGGAAGTAGTATATATTTGAAGTAATATATATCGGAAGTATTATATATAAAACTCAGTTAAATGTTGTTTTTCAACGATGGTGGAATGTGGATGCTACTCATAAGCTTAAATCAATTTTGCAGGCAATGCCTAGTTTTATGTTTTGGCATTATGGATGAGAAGAAATTCCTCAAACCATGGAGAGATGACGTCTTTTTATAAGACAATTAGGAAGATCAACAACTAGATTTGCTTCATGACTAGATAAAGATAAACTTTGACGTCTACAATTCCCTCACACTAGCCTAACATTGTAAAGTTAATAGAAGATTACCCTCCTATTGTTCTTTCTACAGTAGTTCAAAAGAAATACCTGTGACCAGTTCCTACAAATGTAATACGATGGGGTAGGAAAAGTTAATCCTAGACCTATCTCTTATGGCTTTTTATGAGATGTTCAGTAGGAAATTCCACTTATGTAGAGGCAACTAAGCTTCCAGATTGTAATAACCTTATAGTAGAGGCAAAATCTCTAGCAAAATCTTTAGATGACCTCTTGATTATGAAGAATATACTGCACAGAAATTTGGAGATTTCTTGGATCATATTTATGAAAGTGATGAGATTCAATCAGTAAGAAGTTAAGGTCGAGTAGTGGTGGAGCATGTCTATGATGAGTTTAATAATTTCTAAGAGGTTCCATAAAAAAGAAGAAGGATTACCAATATAGAAATAAGAAATTTTCCAAATTTATGGATAAGAAGATGCCAAAATAAATCTTACACATATTATAGTACAGAGCTATACGTTGATAACTATCTAAAGACATTAATGCTTACTATACAAGAAAATTCTATACCAATAATTA
Organism: Capsicum annuum; assembly: GCF_002878395.1. Classification (NCBI taxonomy): domain Eukaryota; kingdom Viridiplantae; phylum Streptophyta; class Magnoliopsida; order Solanales; family Solanaceae; genus Capsicum; species Capsicum annuum. Next base: position 82,449,405 of record NC_061118.1, on the reverse strand, counting down.
TACTATAAAATACATCAAATAGATTAACATCCAATCCTAAAATCGACGAGCACAACCACTTTCCATTTTAAGATCAAGAATTAAAACATCAACATGTAAGATAAAAGTTAAAGCATTTTTTAATCATACCTGCTAAGGATTGATGGGATTCATCTTTGTGGGATAGAAATTAGCTATGAAATCATTTTTAATAGTGGTATCATCTTAAATTGAGGATCAATCTGTTGAAAAATACTATTAGCTGATAAATAATGACTCAAAGATACAATAATTTCTAGTATGGATTTCAATATAGGTGTTTATTTTCTTAAATTGACTTGAACAGAAAATCATCAGAGTGCTAAAGTCTTATATGGATCGAATTATCATGGTGCCTGTAAGGCTGATTGGTGTCGTAGGTGAAATATATCCAAGTTCTATTTATTTATTTGCATGGAGGATTTTTCTGAGGGATTGATATTTCACCTGATTTTCAGTAGTTTTTGATGACAGTAAAGTTGGGATCACCATTTCTTCTTGATCCCTTGACCATCTGATTGGTTAAGCTTTATTAATCAAAAATTTAGATTAAAACTTGAACCTTTAGAAGTTTAAAAAAGAGGTAGTGGAGGGAGGCTGAGCACTACAAGTAAGAGGAGGAAGACAGAGGAGGAGGGGGTAGTAGTGGTTGGTCTGTGGTTGGATGGAATAAATGAAAATAGAATAGAGAGAAGAGGAGAATACATAGAAGACCCCATCAACTTCTATTAAATTAAAAAACACGACGGAGATGGCACTTATGTGTATCTCTTTTTTAATAAATGAATTAATTAGATAGATATTTGATCAAGAAATCAACGGACAAATGGTCTTGTTCTTCATTTTTTGAATAAAGTAAATATAAATTAATTTTATAACTATTATATTTATTTATTATTAATTAAAAGATTATAAAAATGATGGGAATTATCATTTGTTAATTTATTTTAGAAAAAAATATAACATTGTCTATAGTTTCTAGTAACTATAATAAATAAAATATATTTATTAATCTTCTTTCAGTCAAAAGGTGGAAAATCCACTTAATAAATATATAAAATAGGATCTAATGTACATGCTTCTCATGCCAAAAGTCTTTGGGAAGCCAAAAAATTAGGCCCAAACATGAACCCAACACAGAACAAAAACAAATAACAAAAATGAAATGAAAAAAATTAGACAAAAAGAAAAGAGATAAAAGAGAAAGATCTCAATATGGAAATGTATTATTAATTTTTGAACCTACAATATGTATGTGAAGAACACTTTTAGAATTTTGAATTTCAATTACAAAATTTGTGAACTAGAATTTGGTTTTGGGTTGAATTTGTGAATTTACCATCAAGGACTTTGGAGAATTCTTCCAACTATCACAAGTTTAGACAACTTGAAAAAAGCATGGATGAAAGACTTTAAGGAAGTGGCTATTTTAATGTTTTGGTCTTTTTTGTAACTTATCTATTTTAGTATAACTCTTTAACTCTTTCATAGTAGGGTTAGATAGTTTTTTGATATTTTGTTAATTCTGTATGAGCTTGGATTATTCTCGTTTATCTGTAACACCTCAAACATTTGAGTTAAGATCTGAACTATTCAATGTGTGTTACTAAATTCAAACTCAGTGAACTTCCACTTTACCAATGTTTTAATATTAGTTCATAGTATGGAAAGAAATTTGGATATGAATTATGTCATAAGGAACCTCTAGTATAAAGTTGAGCTAAAATATTTCTTACCATTTGAGTCTCGATGTAAGTATTTACTTTGGTCAACTTCACATAATCACCCCTCCAAAAATTTAAATTGTTTTGTGGTGCATGACCTATAAACACAAGGGTCTTTAAGTGTCCTTCCCAATGTCACTGGTCGTTTGATAGTCTTTGTCTAGAGTATAAAGTTATGATCATTTTTCTAAGAGGTAGAAATGTTAAAAGATTTTGCTAGATCATGTGTTATTCATAAAATTGTTATGTGATACGCATAACTAATTGAATGCTTTTTAAAAACTTTAAGAAAACTATCCAAAAGTGTAATCTGAAGCTTACAGTTACACAATCCATTACCTAGTTATGCGATCTTAGCCCGAGCTGACATAATTGGACTATGGTATTCATTAAAATGTCATTTCTTAAATCATTTCCATGTTATTTCTCTTTCCCATAAGTCCTAAGTTGGTATTCTCTCCACTCCTCATCCTACATTCCTACGGATAGTCTCTTTCATAAAATTCTAAGTAATTCCAATTATTTTAATCAATCTTTATGTTGGGCTAGAGTAACTTCTCCTATCGATGTTTGGAGTTTCAAAAATTTATCAGGATGTTATAGATATTTTTGTGGAGGAATTTTCACTTATTACAACACAATTTACTAGATTGGCACAGAAAAATGTCTTGTCTATTACTCTTATGAGTGTGATGTGAGCTTTCCAAAGATCAAGACCTTATTAACTTCATCTTTGATTCTAAATTTCCTCATTGAGGACCAAGGCTTTGCAATTTTTAATAATTGTTCTATATTTGGTCTTAGGTGTATTTAGATACTAAATAATAGAGTTATTACATATGCCTCCAGGCAGATGCTTGTTCAAGAGAAGAACTATCCCACTCATGATTTAGAGTTGGCAGTGGTAGTCTTGCAATGGATATTTGGTAGCACCATCTGTGTAGGATCCACTGTGAGATTATTACTTATCATCATACATTACAACATATCTTTTGCTAGGACTTGAATTTGAGATAGCACAGGTAGTTAGAGTTTCTTAAGGACTTCGATATATAAATTCTCTATCTTTTGAGCAAAGTCATGTATGGAAAATTCCTTAAGCCGAAATACAATTAGTATTGGTATTTTGGACTTTCTTGTATATGAAGAGTTATGGTTGAGGATATATAGTACTTATATAACCAGTTTGTGAGACTTGATATTGTTGAGCCCAAGAAGGTTCTTTCTTGTGTAGAGGTTAGATATATGTTTTGGAGCAAATTCTAGCATAACAATTTGAGGTGAGAAGTTAAGGATAATTTAGGATAAGGAATTGAAGGATGAATCTAGGAAGGTGTCCTTAGATCCAGAAGGTGCGTTGATGATCGATTGTCATATATGTGTTTCTAAGGCTAGTCACTTGATCTGGTGGATTATGGAGGAAGCTCACACTACAAGGTATTCTACTTATATGGGAGAACCAAAGATTAATTGTGACATAAGGCAGCATCATTCATGGTGTTGGATGAAGCGAGATATTATGGGGTTTATGTCTTGGTGCTTGAACTATCAACAAGTGAAGTACGAGAACCAGAGGCTAGGCAATTTGAAAAATAGTCTACCCATTCCTAAGTGGATGGCTATAGTGGTAGACATAGACGTACCTTGTGTAGTTTTGATTCTACTTAGGTCATCATGTATTGGTTGACAAATTTTACCCACTACCAGAATGTTTAGACCTTCTATAGCTTAGAGAGTTTTGTTCAAATCAACATTCAGGAATTGCTATATTTGCATGGGAAGAATACTGTTATATAACTCACAACAGAAAAACTTCCATCTCGAGTTGGACATCCAATTGCTTCAATTTGATTTATACGGAGAATGCAATGCTTTATATATATCAAGAAGATGGAAAGTCAAAGTACACTTCCTCTACTAAAAAGTCTGTAAACAGAATCTCTCTCTTCTATATAAAACATTTTTTGAACAACAAAATCCATAACATAAAAAGGGGTAAATTATAAAAAAAATTGATTCTAATTCTATATATTCTTAATATGATTACTTGTACTTCTATCAAATAACATTAAAATTTCTTGTGGAAAAAAATTACTGAGGCTAGAAAAAAGATATCAAATTTTAACCAAGATAACTGAAAATTCCGACTAATAAGAAGTCTAATGAACACATAAAATTGATAAAGGTACAACTGAAATTACTTATTTTTTTAGCCCCATGATAAGTTCTATCTATATATGTTCTGATTGCGAAGTTATAATTTACTCGATTGAATTGTAATGGAATTGAGATAATACCCCAGAGAAATTTGACCTTAATTTTTTTTTTGAAGTTACTCTCATCACCTATGACTAGTTTGATGTCAACATTTAGGTGTAATTCATCAAATTAGTTAAATACAAAAGAAATTATATATTTCAAAAGGCCCAAATGGCCCCTTTTTAGAATGTGTATGTATAGGCCCCAATTCTGACCTAGTCAGTTATGGAATAAACTAGTACTCATTATGGAATTGATTAGAAATATAACTAAAGTTCATGGGGGCGTATCTGTATTTGGCATAGTGGGTGAGCGTTCTTTCAAAGGAAATGATCTTTATATCGAAATGAAAGAATCTAGAGTGACTAATGAAGAAAATATTGTAGAATCAAAAGTGGACCTAGTTTATAGTTAGATGAATAAACCACTAGGAGCTCATAAGAGAGTTAGTTTGACTTGAACATCCGATTACTTTGATTTTATTTATTTGGAGAATGCAATGCCTGATTTATGTCATAAAGATAGTAAACCAAATTGCTTGTTACCCAACTACCCTTTAGAGGAAGAGCCGAACAGAGTGGGATAATGGGTAGGAGAAATGGAGGTTTGGGCTGAAGTGGGGTTTGAGGTTTCTTATATATTACAAGAGATGATTATTTATAAATCCAATCATATTAGACACAGTAAACGCCTTTCTTATGGACGATTTATTTTGTCTCTACTCTAGTGCAATCTCTTCCCATATAAGAATTAGCAGTCTTTGTGAGTCCTTATCATACGAGGACCATAGTAACCATTTTATTTTATTTTCTTCACTTTTCATACCACTTAAGAAACAACTAGTTCGAGCTCCATCTGAAAGCCTCGTTAATAATCTCATTAACTTCCTAAGCCTATGTATATAATATCTCACTTTGATACTCAATTTAGGAAATACTTTTAGAGGTTGATACAAAAGGAATTCGGTACTTGGTTGAGTTTAGAACCCTTTTCACCTACAGAATTATAGCCAGAATAAGAGGACCTGAATGCTTTGAGTATGTGTTATTTATTTTGGAAATTATTAGGACCTGTCCTTGGCTTTGGCATATTTTATGTATAATAACAACTACCATTCTAGTAGTCATATGGATCCATTTGAGGGATTGTATTGTAGGAGGTATAGTTGTCCAAAGGGCTATTTTGATTTTATCAATATCCAAGACTATTCTCAAGCCGTGAGCCATATCTAACTACTGACTAGTAGTTTGGTGGGACCCGTGACATAGTATGTCTATAAAATTATACTAATAAAGAAACTGATGCAGAAACAAAGCACTATTAGAATGTTAAACATGAAGAGAAATTCTTTATTAAGACATAGCTTGAAATAAATTTAAGATTATCAACTACTACATAACTATTTGCCTAATGAAACCTTGACTACTAAACATGAGGGTGAATTAAGACAAGACCCCCTAACCTTTATTTAAACAAAGTCTATGCTAAACCAAGAAGAAGACTAGAATTATCTCTAAGCCTCTTGAATGATAAGAGCTCTCACCAATCCACTATA
>NC_061118.1:82256349-82438849 GCF_002878395.1 Capsicum annuum | reverse complement strand
AGAAGGGAAATTTCTTAGAACTCATCTCCTATAAACACCACTCCTTCTACCTACCTTAAATAACAAACCTTGTGTCCTAACCAAAGATCTATGATTTACATCATGTTGCTGACCATAGACATATCAACATAACATTTAAAACTTTTACTATTACCACTTCATGGACTACTAGGTAACTAACTTATCTAAGAATCTCCCATTTTCCTAAAATCTCTAAAGTTAAAATTTACATGGAATACTACAATGAGACATGCTAGATTCTTTATCTCACTAATTTAAATAAGAAAATCCTTGACCTTAAGAGGAATAAGCATAATATGATCTTCATAATAAGGGACATCTTTCCTTTTTCATCTAAATCATTACCCAAAAGTTATAATACTACTAACATAATTTAAGGAATATCATTGAATAATTAAGGTATGAGGATCAACAATAAGAGAGATACTATTCAATCATGAGTTCATAAGTCCAACATTCTTGAAAAAAAGGAGTGCATATATCCTAAGCTACAAAAAATAATATTGGAATTCATAAATTCATGGGGCAAGATTAAGGTTGTTATAAACTATTGCTTTTTATTCTAGGAACTTAGCATGGACATGAAATCTATACGAACTTCAAGAGCATGGGTAATGGGTATAAAGTTTATAAGTGAGACATATGTAGGGTGTCTCACTATAACTCTCTTTGAAACACATTACTAAATGATTCTCAAGACCTGATTTAGTTAATCACTCTATTATCTCCCCTTTAGAACAAAAGTCGACATCTAAATTTATAGACCTTTTTAATATTGTCTAAATTAAAGTATAATATCCTACATTAACTATTGGGCGTGTCATTATGCATATGAATGCAAAACTAACCCAAGAAAACTATATGCTAAACTCACCCACGTAATCTATATTTCGAAGATACTACTCTTAACTTTCCCTAGCATCTAAAATCATCTTCATCTAACTTACTATCTCATTGGTTAACATATCCACTTCTCTAAAACTCAATAATATGACCTCCTCTTCCTAGCCTACTAACATCACACCTCTAACATCATATTTACCTAAATCAATAAAATAAAATAAATTATACTAACAGACTCAACATTATCTATCTAAGATCCATAAGTTAAGTTACTAAGAATAACATATACTATATAATTAGTCTTCTCTTAACATAGGTTCTTAAAGGTACTAATTAGGAACATACAATACTTGATAATCTTAGAATATCATAGAGCCACAAAACACCTTTGGTATACACCTATCTATATAATGCTTAAAGCTCTTGTTTACCTAATGGCTTAGTCACTATCAACTTAATGTATTATAGACAACCATAAATTCCTGCATATGCTAGGTCAAACCTAATAGATCTAATCCATAAAACTAGCATCATCATCCATATATTATCATACTTTCCGCCCTAATGATTATCCATGATCTAATTTTAGTGTCTAGTACTAATAATAGATAACAACACAACCTCTCTCATACTTTATTGCCTTACATCTTTAAGGCAATGGTCAAGACATACTAGTCCATCAAAAATTTAAGACAAAATAACAATCAATCTCAATTACTCCTATGCAATATGAATTACACACATATTGTTGATCATAACATTACTAGTCTTCCTTACCACCTTAGTATACATCTTTTTTTCCCCTAAACTAGGTTCATAACCTTGTAGAAAACTTAGTCCTCTCCTCAACTAAAAAGTAACGTTCTAAATCTGCAAATTTCATAACTACTACATACATCCATTGAAAACCTAGACTTGATATTTTCTAACACAATAACATACTCTAGGTCATTTTAATTAATAAATATTTCTCTATATACGTCGATGAAGTACACACAGACACATTATAAGTTAAACCATACTAAGGATATCTTACCTTACTAATATCCTTACTACTTTCTTAACAGATACATTGCTCTAGCTACTTGCTTTAATAAAAAACTATCCACTCTCTATTGGCTACTAATGTTTATATTTATACTTCCAACTCTAGGTCATTCAAAAACTCATGGCTTATAGCACTAAAATTACACTATCTTCCTAGTGATAAGATTACTGAAGCCTCATAAAGCATACTCTCCCCCTAAAACTGTAATAAGCTTCTAAAAGGGGGTATAATAGCATATCACACTTTAAGTCAACCTATGATTTATGTTAAATATGAAATAAGGTGTATCTTTTTTAATCAATAAGGTTAAATGAATTACTAGGATCCTTTCAAGCCCTTGTGTTGTATATAAACATTTTCATGGCTTTATCTAAGAGAATTACACAGCTGGTGATCTGAGCTTTACTATCACTATAATCTAAAGATGAGGCATAGTTAAAGGAACTACGTGTAATGCATGAATCTGCATATGTTTATGAGAGCACAACCCTACCTCATGAGCTAGAGTATGAAAGAATGGAAAATATTTCTTACATATTTATTGTTTCTTATTTATAAAAGTGGGGCCTTTACAATAATAAATAAGATCATGTGAGGGTTATAGAAATTAAAGTCTAAAATAAATAAGGATACTCGAAACATCTCTAATCCTCGTTAATGATGTACATTCTCACTAATCCATTGAATATTAGGTTATATAGAATAGCTAGTAGTGACCCTTAAATTTAAGTACTTATATCTACTTTGCATGATGAATGTAGTGTAAGACATAATCATTACAACTTAATCCTGATGTATAAATTATATTTTACATTGAAATCATAAGTTCATGTGAAAACTTCAATCATAGAAACCAACTAAACTAAGAAAAAAATCAATCTTCAGAACCATGGGAGGTACGAGGAAACCCACTAAGAAAGTTCATGGTAGTCCGATCCTATTTCCACTTAAGAATAGGAAATTTTTCAATCAAACCACCAGGTCGCTGATGCTCGGCCTTCACCCGCTGACAACATAGGTAATGAGCGATAAAGTTGGCTCCATCTCTCTTTATACCACCACCAATGATATTTTCCTAAGTCTTTATACATCTTAGCTATAACCGACTGAATAGAATATCTGGATCCGTGAGCCTCATTAAAAATTGAATGAATAAAGTCCTCAACCCTCAAAACACAAATACGACTATCATATCTCAAGACACTCTCAAAATCTAGGGTAGCCCTCTTAGAATCACCTATCAACACTTGATCACAGGTGATACAAAATCTTATCCTCAAACTGGCAATCCCAAACTTTCTTAAATAGCGAGGTCCTCTACTCAACACTAGCAAGAATTCTCTTAGGGTATGACATATAAAGTGTCACCATAAAGTTGGCTATGGACTGAATATCCCGTGCCAAGGCCTCTGAGAAACTAAAATACAAGCCAACTACCCATACCCAATGCCTTCCGACTCAAGGCATCTAGTACGATATTCGTCTTGCCTGGATGATCCAAGATAAAGATATCATAATCTGTAATCAATTCCATCCATCTATGTTTCCTAGAAATAAGCTATCTCTAGGTTATAAGATACTAAAGACTTTGATAATCTATGAAGATCTCACAATGCACTCCATTAAGATAATGTCTCTAAATCATAAGTGTGAAAACTACAATCCCCAATTCTAAATCATGAGAAGGGTAGTTGTGCTCGGGCATCATTAGCTGCGTTGATGCATAATAAATAATTGCCCCTTCTGCATCAATACATAACCTAATAGAACACCAAAAGTATCACAATACATGATGAATCCCTTACCTTCAATAAGAAGAGAGAAAATAGGAGCTAAAGTAAGATGCTCCTTTAGCCTTTCAAAGCTTGTCTCATACTCCTCGAAAAGGAACCTTCTTCTGAGTCAATCTAGTCATAGGCACTATAATTGGAGCAAAACACACAAGGAACTACATATAGTAATTGGACAAACCAATGAAGCTATAAAGTTCAGTCAAAAATGTATGCCTGGCCTAATAACAAATTACCTCAATCTTCACTTGGTCCACCATAATACCATCCTTAGACAACACACGCCTAAGGAATGCTACCGACTCAAACCAAAACTCACACTTAGAGAATTTGGCAAAAAGTAAATCTTCTCTTAAGGTGTCGAGCATAATCCTAAAATATTGTACATGCTCATCTTTTCTCCTTTAATAAATAGGGATATCATCGATGAACACAATTAATAAGAAATCCAAATAAGGCTTGAACACTCAGTACATCATATCCATAAATATGGTTAGGGCATTAGTCAACCTAGAAGACATCACTAGGAACTCGTAATGACCATAAAGGGTCTTAAAGGTGGTCTTCGATACATCCTTAGCCCAATCCTCAACTGATGGCAACCAAATATTAAATAAATCATAAAAACACCATTGATCCCATAAGTTGGTCAAACAAATCATCAATGTGAGGAATAGGATATCAATTCTTTATGGTCACCAATTAAGCTACCTATAATCAATACACATGCGTCTGGATCCGTCCTTTTTTTTCACAAAAAAGACAAGAGCTCCCTAAGAAAACACACCCGGTCTTGTAAAATCCATTCTAAAAAAATCTTAAAGCTGAGAATTTAGGATTTTAAGCTCGGCAGGAGCCATAAAGTGAGGTACCATAGAAATTGGTCGGATGCCTAGCTCAAGATCAATAACAAACTCAATATCATGAGTAGGAGGAAAACCAGATAGATGGGAAGAGAAACAATCAGGTAACTCATGAAAAACAAGAATAGAGTTACACAACAGAATCCCAATGCTGACATCATGAATATAATAAAGATAACACTCCCAACCCCTCAATATAAGCCACCTAGCACGAACATAAAAAGTGCCCATCAATTTACGGCTAACCACTTTCTATCATATGAGTGAGGGTATGTCAGGCATAGCTAAGGTAATGTTCTTGGCAAAAGAGTCCATGACTGCGTGATAGTGTGATAACCAGTCTATTCCTAAAAGCATATAAAAATCCACCATTTCCTATATAATAAGATAAGCATGAGTATCAATATCTATTACAGTCATAATGCATGATCTAAAAACCCAATCAACTACTTAAGAATCACCTATGTGAATAGATAAACATAGGGGAACAGATAATAAATCCTTAGAAAACTATAACTATGGAGCAGAATAAGAAGACACATAGGAACAAATGGATCCTAGATTAAATAAAGCAAAAGCCGACGGATGGCATACAAAATTCATACCTATAATAACAACATCCAAAGACTTAACTCTAGCCTAAAAGGTATTGTATGCAACTAACCACACTCTCCACTTAGCTAGGTTCCTAATCGATCTCCTGTCCTACCTTATTGAGAACTTTCATAAGAACGCGAGGGACCACCCCTATAACCACACATAATACCTATAGCTAAGGGATAAACTATCCTAATAGGTGGAACACCCTAAGTTGAAGGAACAATCGCTACATGACTAGGGCACTTTGGAGAAAAATGATAAAAAAACTCCACAAACATAATATTCGCTATGAACTGTACTATAACTAAGAAATCTGGCTGACCAAGAATAATCACCATGGCTAGGACGATCACTTAAACTAGATTGACCCCAATGGTAGTCAAAAGAGTTGCCTAAATGACCTCTAAACAGTCCCTGATGGTGATTCAACTGATGCGGAGGGTACCTATCTTAAGAACCACTTTCTCTAAATTATGAGATAGTACGACTCCCACTAAAATACCTTGAGCATGACCTCTTATCACTGCCCCTTGGGCCTTGCAATGCACCTCTTCCATAACCTAAGCATTATCATAAATCTTGGTAAAATACCTACCTATAGAAACCAAACTCTAAGTAAACATACAAAGATAAAGTCTTAATCTCTTAACAAAGAAATGATCTCTCTCATACCTAATAGTCTAAATAGAAGTAGCATGCCTATCTAACTTAAAAAGTCAAGCCTCATACTCCACAAAAGTCATGGTTCCTTGCTCCTCCTCGAAGATTGATCCCTCAGATGATCCCTATAACTGTGAGACATATACTTCTCCAAAAAATCTTAGAGAATTAAGTCCATGTCAAAGAAGGTGATCCACCTGACCTAGAATCAGGATGACCTCTCCACCAATGTTGAGCTCCCAAGTCCAACTGAAAGGTGGTGTAGTCCATACCGCGAGTCCCAAATAGGCTCAAATTATGAATTATATTCACACAAGTAATTGGAAACTCATAAGCATCCTCGCTCGATCACCAGAGAACCTAGGCGGAGCTAATCTAAAGAATCTACCCAATATTTTATGTTTCTTAATAGACACAATAGGCTCAGAAACCACTAGTTAAGTAACTACAGACTATGAAACTACCAGTATATGAGGAACCTTAACTCTAAAAGCTGTAGCTATAGATTGCATCCCTGCTTCAGTGCCACTCTAATCTATAGATTTTGCACCATCAGACAATGCATCAAAACCAAACTCAAAATACAAACAAATAAATCTTTAAGCAAAGAAGAGAAAATATACCCCGATGGATCCTAGGGTAGTCCTTGTCTCACTATTGGATAGGGCAGAAGAATCTCTAGCTCAGGAGTATGAATAGGGTTTGGGGAAGGCCCCCTATCCTAGACCCTAGATAGGGAAACATCTCAAGGATGTCCATGACCTTTAGGTCATCCACAAATAGTAGTAAGATCCCTAGTCTCAATCTTGGGAACCTCATCTCATATAGTGATAGCACATGCCCTATCCATCTGCACAAAGTAAAGTTAAAGTAATTCCTTAGAAACCAACACTAAATCTTAGCATGAGTTGAGTGAAAGAATGAAGAACTCCTAAAAATATCCTATAAACTCCCAAAGATAAGAAACAAACATCATTGTTCCAATTTGACGGACTCTACTAGATATTTTTTTGTACCAACAAAACTAGTGAAAATTATGGAACTGATACCAATATTTCGTGACCCAATTTACATGTCATTATGGAACCTACTATACTTCCACCAGTAGGTTAGAAAAACCATAGATCAGAGCTATAAACAATGAGCTATTTTGGAGGAAAATGGCCTAAAAGTCCAGAAATAAAAAAAATTTACATTTATAGTAAAACTAGACAATAAACATAATGCAAAAGAGAACTAAATCATAGATAACCATCCCACGACCTAGTAAAGTCAGTACAAGAGATACTACCAATACATCACAAGTTCTGAAATAGCCAAATATAATATTTCTATAGGATAAATGACTAGACATAGATATGAGGGAAAAGGGTAAACTTCGACTCCTAAAGCTCGCCTAATTTCTAATGTCAGACACAACCCGATAGTCGAATCAGCAATGACAACAAGTACTCAGATCTGTACCAAAAAGGTATAGAAGTTTAGTATGAGAACCAAAACCATGGGTGCTCAATAGGCATCATTGACTGACTAAGCTGAATCATGATATAAATATGATAAAATGCAAGATAAAGTAAGCTAAGTCAAGGTAAAAGGGAAAAGTTATGAATAAAATCCAAAACTATTGTTCAAAAACAAATTAATAAATCTTAAATAGTAATCTAATGATTACACAAGTATATCTACTAAATTGGCCGCCATAAGACAGTAAGTCAGGAAAAGTAAATAACGCAATACTGGCCCCTATAATCCATAAGGATACAATCAAGGAAAGTAAATAATCAAATAAACATAATCTACTAATTGTCTTACCATGACCAACAATCTATTTGTACCATATGACATCATAAATAAATCTTAATTGTGAGACTTGAACTAGTGCTCATATCATTAATATTATAATCCATTTCTAGATTTGAATTGATGCTCAAATCATTAGTATCATAATGAATTATCAGACTTGTACTGGTTCTTATATCATCAGTACATAATAAATTGATGGACTTGAACTAGTGCTCATTTCATTAATATCATAATCAATTACTGGACTTGAACTGATGTCCATATCATCAATATCATAATCAATTCCCATATTTAAATCGGTCCTTATATTAATACATGACCACTAAGTATCTAATTTCATAAAATGTCATATTAAGAATTTCAAAAAGTAAAACAAACGCATAAGAGTCTACCAAAACTAGCTCAAGTCTTGGTTTACGGCGGATCGTAGAGGCCCACTTCTAGTCCCCAAATTCAATTAAGGCATCTTCTATGCTGGAGTAACCTAGGGAATCTAAATCCACTTTTATATGTTAATCAAACCTTAATTAGTCTAAAGATAGAAATTCTACCTAAAGCATGAACATCTAAATCAAATACATATAAATCACGATTTCAAGATAGCCTAAATAATACAACTAACCCCAAATATTCACAATAATACCACCAAAACCTAAATCCCATCCAAAATATAACATGGTATTATTAACATACTATAAAATAGCTCAATCTATAAAGTGGGTAATCATAGCTTACCTAGACACCAAAAAAGCTTAAAGAACCTGCTAAATAATAATTTTACTTTCTGAGAAGCTTCTGTATGGTGCCACGCTATAAAAATTACAATATACTCATCAAAATAAGAACAATGATAACCATATTGCACTATTGTGCTTTGGGTCTAACATAATGTAAAATTCATATGTGGAGCCCATTTACAAAATCGCACACTTAAAACCAACAAAACATCCCTCTATGCTCAATGAACATTTACCTTAAATAATGGGTGAATTTTAATTCACAATGGAGCTAGATTCAAGATACCCATATTTTAGAGGATTTTAGAAAAATATGAAGAAATCAACTGTGCAAATAATGGAATCTTACCTCCTATTTTATGAAAAATCTCATAAATAAACTTTGTCCAATCTCCAAAATAACCCTAAATATTTTCTCTATGTTTTTCAAATTTTTGGGTTCCCATATCCCTGAAATGGATAAAATTGTGAAAATTAGGCTAATTGGCATTTATACCCTTCTCAAGTGCACTGTTATTGCTTAACTAAACTTTAGGTCTCTTAAGCGGTACTTGTGCTTGGGCACCCATATATCTTAGGTGATGAGCCAATCAGTTATGCGATATATGGCTAACCAAGCATATGTCACATTTGACATAATAGTATCACTTATGTTATACTTGCTCCACTTCATAGCCTATTGCTTAAGCCACAAAACATATTAATTAAGTGATATCTGTTGGGCCTGATAGATTTCTTAAGCGGTTGGAGCCATTGCTTATGCAATGCACTAGCACCAACGGAGACTTGGAAGTCTTTATTAACCCCTTTGGATTTATCGAAATACCATATCTGCAAATGGGATATGCTACCTTATCAAATTTGATATTTTGGTCTCAAAGGTCCAATCAAAATTTCTATCTGAGGTTATCTTAATGAAAACTGGATCCTACATCCATATGCCATATTTATTATCTTTTGGCTAACAGCTTGAAATGAGTGTGAGAGCCTCGCAACCCGGATCAAGGGTTTTCTTAGCCTAAAATTAATGTTCCAGAGCAGCTGGAATAGTTTGTTTTTGCATACAAGATTGTATAACTAAAGTTTTCACCCAGTAGCTAATTTAAAGTAGATAAGGCTTCAAAATAGGACATTGGCTCTAAAAACCAAACGAACTGTCCGGTAACCACACTGTCAGCGCTATCAAGTCATAAATGTCTTGGGAAGCTATAGGAAAGATCTAAATAGAAAAAATAAGTGAAAGTATAGGAAATAACCTAGAAGGTTAATACATACTAATAGTTTGAAGTTAACTCTAGTATAACAATGTATGAAAACTTAATCGATGGAAAAGTTTTCAACTCAACTTTGTGCTAGGGGTTTCTCATGTACTTATAAAAAATACATGAAAAATACCTACCAACATTAAAAATAGACCTTAACACTAATTTATAGTAAAAAATCAACTGGTTCAGGTCAAACTACATACTTAGAACAACTAAATTCATATTCTAAAATTTTGGGTGTTATAAATGTGTTTAATGTGTGACTCTATGGATAGGGGATGGTTTACAAAGGAGAGGCTTTGATATCTTAGAGTAGGTAAAACATATATGCTAATCAGAGGGTTTGATACTTATAATTTATTGTTGGATAAAAAGTATTTCTTTATATATTACCTATGAAGGGTGTGACGAGGTTCAAGAAGTGGGGAAAGTTCACTAAAGGTTCATTGGTCCTTTTGATATCTTTTAGTACATTGGCTTGATATTTTATAAGTTAGGCTTGCATTCTACACCTTTGGGTAATTACCTTATGTTTTATGTATCCTTGTTGATGGAATATCTTTTGGATGTGTTTCATATGCTTCACTATGATATAGTTTAATTCGACCAAAGTTTATATTTTGAGGAAGAGCTTGTTGATATTAAGGATAGGCAGGTATAAAAGCTAATATATAAGGAGATACCATTGATGAAGTTTAGTGGGGGTATATTCTTGTCAAAGAGGCTATTTTGGAGATTAATTCAGACAAGCAGATTGGATATCCCTAGATTTCTAAGAATTTAGGTACCTTTTTTCTCTCAACTTTTACGGAGAAACATATTAGAAGTGGATAGTGTAATGACCCTTCTGATCATTTTTGCATTTTTCAATTCCTATTTTAGCCCTTTTGGTAGCTTTTCTAAAGATTTTTTAGTCAGTTGTGATGGATGGCATAGTTATCGAGGCATTTAGTCTGGAATTATGAGGATTTTTCAATTTGATTTCTTGGAAGTGAAAATGTTTGACTTGGGTCAACATTCTTTGAAAACCAAACTGATGGGAATTCTATTAGTTCCATTAGGTTCAAAAGGTAATTTTTTGTATAGGTAAACCATTTGATTTGAGTCCCAAGGTGTTCTAACTCATTTTAGGTACTTGGTAGAGATTTTCAAATCTAACCCAAGCATTGACTTTGGTCAACATTCAGTGCAATTATGTTGGGATCGACATTTCCAGTTGGGTTGAATATTTAGTATGTGTTGATGGGGTTTTGAATGAATACTAAGAGTTCCTTTAAGACTTATTTTTGTGTTTAAAATTGTTATTTTTTCTATTGTTGGTGCAGAAGTATATTACCCTTAAAGTTTGAGATGGGTAATGTCGCATATGTAAAGGGTGAGGTTGTATTGCCATGAATTCACAAAAACATGTCGTGATTGTGAAGAACGTTCTAGGGATCATATCTATTTTAGTATTCAATTCACAAAGAGTCTATCAGATTTGTGATGGATTGATCTAGGGTATCCTTGTGAGCATAATGTGGTCCCCAAATTTGCAGTGAAGGGACCCCTGACAGTTTAAATTATTTCTAACTTCGAGGTTAGCTCATTGTTTGACAAATTTTAACTGGGAAGCTTGAAAGGGAGTATTCTTATGGTATTCCCAAAGGGAATTGTTCCTATAAGTTCCACTCTTGTCCTTGTGGGTTAATATTATGCTAAATTCCATTCTTATTTTTTCAATTTCCATGTTTATTTCAAGAAATTTCTCTATTTATCATGACATTATTTGATCTTATTTAACATTTGAATTGAATTTTTTCATTGTCCAACTTTAAGACATAAGTTTCTTCCCTTATTCGGATGATGATTGTAATGAAAAATTCCATAATCATTGATATACTTGGAATATTAATTATTGAGCCAATGTATATATTTTTAGTGTGGATGCTATAGTATCATATTTATGCATATATGGTATGTTAATAGATTTTGAGCATTATGAGGCTATATAGGAAAGAAAAGTTGCTATGTAACGGCTCGAGTTTTGTTACTCATCACGAGGTAGGTTATAACTTTATTTCTTTTGGATTGGCCTTGGTAGATAGTGTATTAAATAAATTGCATGATGGGTAGGTGAATCTATTGGTAAGATTAGTGTGACTTGAATTATGACATTAAGGCTTAAATTGGGACATTTTAGCGGAGAAGTTGTTGGACACTTGTAAATTAGGTTAATTTCTAGTTTTATAGCCGCTAAAGTTAATCACTCTAATTCTGATAAGTGACATAGGAGAGAGTAATAAGAGACAAGAAAGTATGAAAAATTTAGATTCTATAGTTTCCAAATGAATTAAACCTTTATGCATTGATTGTGAAAATGTCAGGCTAAATATGTATATTCATCCATGGAATAATTTTTTTACTTAACATTGTATAAAAGTAAAATCATTCAAAAATTAGAAGCTACACACATAATTGAAACAATAATGAAACCATATGTATCTAACTCTTTTGGTTGCTTCATCATTTAAGGCATGTTGGCCTCCCACGAGCCTTCTTTGTTGGTCACCTAAAGTATTTGCATGAAAATATACATAATTTATCACTAAATTATATAGGTCGTCAATGTAGTATAACAAATAACAAACAACAACAACAACAACATATCCAATGTACTGCTGGACTTCTAAGCTAGTTTCCTTAAGTAGCTACGCTAGAATCTACATGATTTATCACTGAATTCTATATGTCATTAATATAGGATGACAAATATCAATAAAAATCAGCAAAAACTTATCTAATATAAGTGTACACATACCTTACCCCTACCGTAGGAGGTAGAGAGTCCTTTTATGATATTAATGTATATAAGTTAAATTTTAACATTATTAATGTATTTAATAAAAATCCTTCCTAAATTATAGCTAGATACTTATTTTAAGAAATAATAAATACAATATATGCCTAAAGTCTTTAGGTGTTTCTTTTTTCCATAGCTAAGGAGCCTTCCATGGGAATTCTTAGCTTGATTTTCTAAAGGAGCAACACCACTGGAATTAGTTAGATTCACCACTAGATAGGAGAAACTCCCAATAAAAAGGTTTTTTTTAAGGATCAACATAAAAATTTGCCTAAGTCAACACTTGTTAGGAGAAAGCCCCAAAGAGTAGGAATTTTTTGAAGGAGTATCACCAGAATCTTTATGATTCACCACTAAAATATTTATGAAATCAATGTATAACAAAAGCATACCTCGTGTAAGTATTCAAATATTCACTAAAATATTCAAAATAACATATCTTCGCCATTCACGACCAATTTTATATTCTTGATGATTGACATACCAATAAGAATAAGGTAAGATAGTTTATTTACAGTTGAACTACATATTATTCTAACTGATATTTCTTAGCCAATCATAATCAATTTTAAATATTTGATGACTTATGTCACAACCCAAAGCTTAAGATCATTATGGCACCCATTACATTGTTGTGATAGGTAAGCCAACTCAACACTTAAATAATAATTTACTAAGTAAATGCATGGAAAAGATAAGAATAATAAGTCAAAATACATAATCATACAAAAATTCTAAAATAAGAAAGTCATAGAGTACAAGTCTCTAGGAGTATAAAAATGCAATAGAGTCTAAGGTGTCTTAAAATGAGGAAACAACATAAGAACATGAGATAGAAGTGATCTAATGATCATTGGGATCAATCTCTCTCTGCATTTAAATACTATTTGTATCCCAAGCAAATATTCTAACGTAGTGCCCTGGAACAAATGACTTAGTCCATGCACGTAAAGTGCAGAAATTAACAAGGGTGATTATTGATCCATATTTATTCAACAACATCATTGATCAATCTTAATTCAAAATGATAACGAGGACCACCTCCACTAAACGACATAATTATATAAACCTATAAATTAGGAAAGCCATAACTAGTCTAACCATCCAAAGCAACAATAATTTACACATTCTTATGCAAGTAATTCATAATTCACAACCACGCATGACAAGGATAGAAATATCACTTTCGCAGTTAATCAAGCACTTACCACACTAAGGAAATATAATTAAATTCATATGATGATTATAGAGCATGACATGTAAGAAAAAAAAATTATGATGATAATGAGTATGGTGTATGCTTGTCCTGCCATTATACACCTATTTCTCTGTATTGCTAGCCGAGACCTATGAGACACTCACGAGGTCCATATAATGCTTTTGAATCCACCTGAAGGTCCTTAATGTAATAATTATATAACTTCTCCACTCTAATCCACTCATATCACCCTCAGAGAGCATTCCAATTACTTTGGTGCCTGAAATGAATCATAACCTTTGGAATAGACCAAAGGCCTTTAGAGGAATCAATGATATCATGATAAAATGCATGATAAGAGATATGAAATATAATAAAAATGTATCAATACCAGTTTGAATATAACAAATAATAAAAAAGTAGTATTTTTTGATTTGTAAATTAGCCATACCATTACCCAATCATAATGCTCATGCCTGCAACATACTTAATACTCAAAATAAAGGCATGTTGGAGTCAGTTATCAACCAAACATAATAGATAAGCCAGTATTCCATAAATTTAGTTCTTATAAAAGAGTAAATGAAAGCCTAAATTTGTGTTAAAGAAAGTTTAAAAAGGCAAATCAAAGCTTTACCCTTCCATAGTGCCTCCGAATGAGCCCGATATGGTCAAATATATATTATATATAAGAAAAAAAATTATAGATACTCATATTGCAAAACTTGATTTTCAAATCCAAAAATTTAATCAAAAAGTGAATCCTAATTCAACAGAGAAAAAGTCAGAATTTTATATAAAAATCACGTTACTCATAACTTGAAAAACTCAAATTTGAAATTTTATCAAAAACTGAGTAAAAGTTGGCCTTTATGTCATAAAAATATTATTTCTTAACTTAACCCCAAAATTCTCAAATTTTCAAATTAAAATTACATATTTGAACGTGAAATCATAAATAAATAATTGGGTTATGTGTAAATATAAATATAGTATACGAATCATAACCAAAGAAGAATCATTGAAAATTACCTTTTGAATCTCCAAAAAATGAGTTTCCAAGTTTTCTATTCACATGGTTGCCTAGAGTTTAGTTTTTGCAAGTAGGTTGTTTGTGGATATACATGATTATGCCTAGACCATAGAGGAGATTCATCACAAGTCCCAAGGGAAAAAGGATGCACATCAAGGCAATTATATTGTGAATTGATGTGGCTCGAAGTTCAGATAGAGGTTTTATGGGTAGTTATACTCAACATCACGGTCGATCGATACTAGGCCCTTGTCATGACCCAAAATGCAAAGGGTCAAGATGACATTTGCTGCGGCGAACCTTGACATGTAATCCTATCATACAAATATATACAAAAGGGAAATAATACTCAAATCCCAAGGAAAGACTTCTAGAACAAAGTTGAACCATACAAGTGTTATAAATACGGAAAGGAACACAGTTTATTGCAATACCATTACCCCAAAAAACATGATGTCAATAGTGTAAGAATATATGTGGTACAACTCGAATCCAAATAAAATATATAACATGTCCACAACAGATAAATCCTATCTCTGAAAGACAAGTAAAAACATACTATAAAATGGAGAATTAAATAGAAGACGTCTAAATTCCTGAAAATCGGTCACTACCTCAAGAGCTCAAAATATTGCCCGAATCAAGCAATGTGGGTTGTACCCAAAACAATTCCCGAAAGGGTACAATAGGAGGGAGTACGGTCAACTTGTACTTAGTAGGTATCATAAGCCGATCGAGTAAAGTAGTAAGTAAAGCATACTAAAATACACTAAGGGCACATCGCCTGCAACTAGAAAATGTCCCAAAATGGTAGCCTAAACTATACACACTAATAGTTCTAATAAATAACATACATTATTGTAACACCAGAAAAGCATCACAAATATATGGTAAATCACAGACAAGTAGAGCAAAGAAGGGCAACATATACAAGATTATAAAGCGCAAGTTGGTAGATAGAACAATTAGGTAAATGACAAGATAAGATACATATACCATCACATGACAAGCATTAAGAATTAAAAACAATGAGAATGGTGATTACGATGATGATGATGATGTATGAGTTTTTAGAAAAATCTCCGAGACCAATGTATAGTTTCCGAATACACCTATGGAGCTGAAGCTTCCTAATATATAACCCATGGGGGGTTCGTCAAGCCGTATACAATCCATATATCTATATCTCCTACCCGGTATATTCTTGGATAGGGTTTTTAAAGATGTCATATTTTTTATTATAAAAAGGTGTTGCCAGTGTTTCTCAGTATTTCCATGGCAGTACCAATGTTTCTTGAATGAGTATAATATGAGGATTTAATGCTCACAACCAACCATAATAAGTATATCAATAACCAACCACAATGAGTATATCAACAACCAACCACAATGAATATATCCACAATCGCGTGAGACAAATATCCACTCATTATTTCTAACAAACCATGATTTTATACATGTTTTACATACCAATAAAGTAAGAATATAGCACAATACAAAAATAGTACCATAACACGCTTTTTGATCAATAAAGATATAATTATCATCATGTAAACAAGGCATTAAATATCACCTAGGACCGCACACGATCACATAGAACATATAAAGTTCCCAAACAACCACATAAAATCACATATAGCCTCCCACACGGGCACAACATAGTAAGATAACCATTTTTCATGATTTGTTCCCATACCCTTAACATGATTTTATATATAAATTAACTACCTAGCTCATTCTGGAAGAGTTTATTCATAATCTACCTCGAAGGCTAAAAATGGGTCCACAAGCCATCAATCCACAACCTTATTTCTCACAAACGATCCCAAAATCAACTAAGACATTAAATATAGAATCTACGTGCCGAAAGGAAACCAACAATACCCATAATACCTAGTTTCAAGTTAGGGTCAAAATGGACCCCCAAAATGGGTTTTTGAGAAAAAATGGTTAAATCTTAACTTTGTTTCAAAAATATGTTCCATATATTTTTAGGATTTTATAGCTGAAAACCAAAGCAAAAATGAGTTAAAACGTTGTCCAAATCAAAGAAAAAATCATTTTTAAACTTTACCAAGTAAAATCTTTGAAATTTATTAAAAATCAATAATTGAGATTGTTTTAAAGGTGAAATTGGAGAAAAACTAGTAATTATATGATTAGCAACATTACTCAAGTGAAAAGTTGTTGAATTTATGGCTTAATTCAAAGAAATACAATTTGGGCTTTCGGGACAAAATCACCAATTTCCACATCAAAATTCGAATTAAAAAATAATTTAACTATACAAATTGAAGAAATGAATTAAAATAAGTGCATTGGAGTTTACCCTAGCTTAGAAGTGAAGAAAACAACTCAAAATCAAGAAACCTAAGCTCTAAGTATCAAAAATAGTTAAAATGGAGAAAACATGGGTATATATTTACCTAGTACTCGCGATGGCCGATTAGAATCGCAATCGTGATACCTTACCTGACAGAGGCATCGCTATAGCGGACAAGGGTTGCGATCGAGATAGTTCCTTTGTTGGCCCAATCGCGATCATGGCCCAAGTCTTGTGATCGCGGGTGCACTAGGAAATGGGTGCACTAACTAGGGACTTGGTATAATTCCAAGTCTCCATGAGCCACTCGAGATTTATCTGGAATACCATGAATACAAATTAACTATGATAACTATAATATTTGATGCTTCAGACTCAATGGGGATATCATATTTTTGAAAAGACGTTGTTTTCATAAAGTTGATCCCCGAAACTCAAAATCATAACTTTCTAATCAAAGGATCGAAATGAGTTTTAAAAGCCACGAAACAACACCAATCAGTTTACCACCCTTAAATCGGTCTTCAAAATTTGTAGCGCGATTTATTCTGCCATCCGTCGAATGAATCAAAAGATATCAATTGAAATTAATTATATGGCTATTAGAGCCACCAATAACCACAAAACCACATAAATGGCACCAAAATACATCGGGAACCTTTCCAATCATCCCGACACCCCAAAAATACTACATTGCAACTATGGGGAGGGGTAAAATAGTCAAATTATACAAAATACATTTTTCACATAATTCATAAAAAATTCAGGTCGTTACATCATCCACCACTAAAAATCTAGTTCGTCCTTGAACTAAAGGCAAGAGAAATGCCTGAATCAAAAAAGGGTTGGGAATGAGAACTGGGCATATCAAACTCGAACTCCCAACTCGCCTTATCTTTAGGTTGATGTCGCCACGAAACCTTAACCAGTGGGATAACTCTAGAACGCAACCGTCTAACATTCCTAGATAAAATGGAGACAACCTTCTCAACAAAGAATAACCTCTCATCTGACTGAACTGACTCCCAATGATTGACATGACACTCATCTAAAATGTAATAGTAAAGCATAGAAACATAAAAATTTGAGTGCACAAATGATAAATCTGAGGCCAAAGCTAACTCTTAAGACATATCACCAATAGATCATAGAATATCAAATGGACTAATATATATAGGGCTAAGGTTTCCCCTATTACCAAACCAAATCACATCCTTCATAGGTGAAACTCAAAGAAAAACACGATCACCAACACTAAATATCAAGGCACATAGTCTACGGTTCGCATAGCACTTTTGCCTACTCAAGTTGTATGAAGCCTATCCAGAATGATTTGGACTATGTCAAAAGACTTAAAAATCAAGTTTGTACCTCGAGGTTTAACCTTAGAAACGTCAAACTAACCCACTATAGAGAGAAAACACCTACCACTCAAATCCTCTAAGGATCTATATCGATATTGGAATCATAGCTATGATTTTAGGCAAACTCTAATAAAGCAAAATACTTCTTATATCCACCAAAATTTATCACACGTGCAAAGCATATCCTCTAAAACCAGAATAGTCTGCTATAACTGACCATATGTTTGGGGGTGAAATATTATAGTAAGGTACAACCAGGTATCCAACTCATCTTGAAAAGTCTACCAAAAGTGAGATGAGAACATAGAGCCACTATCTGAAATGATATACACCGACACAACATGTTGTCGCATGATTTCACGAATATAGATACGGGCCAACCACTCAACAATGAAAAAGACCTCCACAAGAATGAAATATGCAAACTTGCTCAAATTATCTATGATACCCAAACACTATAAAATCCTAAGAAGTGTTAGGCAATCTAGTCATGAAGTCAATTGTGATCTATCTCCATTTCAAATCGAGAATGGATTATCTCTAAAATCCACATGGTCTAAAATGCTTGGCCTTCACTCGCTTGAAAAAAAGTAAACGAGCTATAAAATCTTCCACATCCTTCCTCATAACATTTACCAGTAATTTTGCCTCACATCAAAATACATCATAGTCACTCTTGGATAGATGGAATACCTTGAATAATGGGCCTTCTAAAAAATCAATCTAATCTAATGACCTACTCTCATCATACAAACTCGGTCCCTAATTCTTAAAATGACATTTAATCGAGTGAGTCTTCCTTAGCCTCACCACTCAATGCCTTATCCTGAATCACTCTCAATCCAACAACATCAAACCGATAAGATCGGATCTATTGCATCAAAGAAGACCTAGCCTCCATAAATACCAAAATATACCCAAGTGTCAAAATATTAAGCTTAAATATCTGGTTAGTTAAAGACTGAACTTCTAAGGACAAAGGACTTTCTTGGGTCAAAAGATCCGCCAATATACCCATGCTAATCGCCTTTCCACTTAAGGTATCCGCAGCTGCATTAGGCTTGCCAAAAAGATAGAGGATAGTCAAGTCATATTACTTAAGCGATTTTAGCCAATGAAGTTGCCACATATTAAGATCTCAGAATGGACTCCGTACAAGTAGTACCTCCGCAACTTTAAAGAAAAAACAACTGTGTGACACTCTAAATCATGGCAAGAAAATTCTTCTCACGGGGATTCAACTGACGAGATGCATAAAAAATCACCTTACCTTCCTTAATAAACACAACACCTAACCCAACAAGTGAATAATCACAAAAGATGATAAAACCCATGCCGTCCTTGGGTAAAGTCAAGAATTCTATAATCCACTAGCTATTTATTAATTTTCTCTAATCACTAGCATTATTCAATTACTAGCCATCATACATACACTAATCACCATTTTTATCAACTTGGTATCCTCTATCATTAGCCCTCATAACATTAACCAATATTGCTTTTAATACCATATTACTACATGAAATATTTGTAATCATCAATCCGGATAAAACCTGGAGTAAATATAATCACGACTCAGAATTAAATTGGTCTTAAGGGTCATCAAGACTCGAAATTAAAATGGTCATAAGTATCATCAAAACTCAAAATTAAATCGGTTATAAATATCATCAATACTCGAATTTAAACCAATCATAAATATCATCAAGGCTTGACATTGATTCCTTCATTAATATAAAAATCATCATATTGATAACATCATTAATAACATAAATAACAATGTAAATAATTTTCAAATTCACCCACATAATGATGAATTATCAACATTTCTTATTATTGCCTCAATAGGACTTTTCAAGTGTCTAATAAGCATATAGGTTCACCATAACTAGCATATCATAGTGTAAGATAGGTTAAGAGCCCACTCTAATCCTCGTATTCCAATTTCATTAAATTTCTACCCAAACTAGGCTTAAGGTATCAAATTTTACCTTTAGATGCCAAACAAGCCATAATTAGCCCTAAGTTAGGAAATTCCCTAAAACATGAGTAGCTAGGTTGATTATTGTAATGCCTTGAGTTTGTACCTCAGACGCAACATGGTGCTTATGACCCCGAAGGACCACAAGCTAACTCATGACTGATATCTGCTGTGAGCACTGAGTAACAATATGGTGATAAATATGAAAAATAGGCTGAAATACCATAAGGTACAAAACCTGAAATACTGATAAAGAATATCAACTGTAATAATAATTTGTACAGCTGAATACTGTTTGAAAGTCTAGATTGAAAGCCTCAATCTGTTTGAATATTGAGTTGATGGGATAAGTCCCCAAGTAACTTCGACTACTAAAATAAATAAAATACTGAAATAATAAAATGATATGATAACTTTGTCCTCAAATAATGACGACTCATCACTAGGTCTGCTGCTGATATTCTTGGATGCTAAGTATGATCAGGAGAACGTATGTCTGACCTATGATATAAAACATCATAGTGTACAAGAAAAGGTATGCGCCAGTACTTTGAATGTACTGGTATGCTAAGTGAGGTTGGAAGATATGCAAGGGTTCATATACATGAAAAATAACTGATTGAATAACATGAATACAACTAAATGAGAGTACATATATAACTGAAACTGATGAAACACTATTTATACAATACAGTGCACATAGCTACATACGTTGTGTCTGACATTATAGTAACACTAGTTACTGAGTTTTGATGACTGAATGACTAATAACTATGTTTACTGATAACTGTATTACTGATAGCTGGGTGAGTATTTTTGATAGTCTTGATTTTGTACAACTATACTGAGTCCTATACTGAGTTGGGTGACTGTGTCTGATAGTCCTGATTCTGTAGAACTGAACTGAGTTCTATACAGAGACTGAAACTAAAACTATAGGAGGTAATCATCTAACTGACAAGCCCCTCTCTAAACTGATTAGGGTCCAACCTATAAGCCCATCTAGAAGGGTGATAATACCAAGCCACGGGTAAAGACAAGAGCTGAGTCACCCTTATCAAGAAGGTTCTCTAAACGAGAATGGTGGTACCCTCAACTGGTAGGTAGAACACCTCATCAACTTTCAACTAGCAGGTTGATGTCTTAACCTACTCTAGATACGTAGTTCTAGAATGCCAAAACTATTTCTAAGGATTACACCCTCTACTGGCAGGTGATTCCCCATCCTTGGGTTCACTCGATGATGAAACCTACTCCCAAATGGATAGACACTAAACTGATTTATAAATTGCTCTAGGCTAGACTAAACTATTACTGATCGTGTTAACTGACTGAACTGGACTAAGTTTACTGATTTCTGTAATAATTAAGTATTTTGAATTCTCTTTACTAAATAGATATACTAAGTTCTGTACGGGCTGAATGCTACTATACGTGACATTTCTGAAACTATTCAGAAGCTACTGTAAGTCTATGTAAATAGCTAGATTGTTGGGTATTAGATACCCCCAGGACTCGATAACATGAAAATTAAAGCATAGCATGATCTTTAAAAGCATTATAATGTTCATAACTCATTCATATACATATTTTATCAAACATTGGTAAGATATAAGCTTGTAAATATGCTATCATGTCATGATTTCCCCATTTAATCCACATGAGTAATTTATCAAACACTTGGGGAGTATAATCTATGTACATAATACTAATCAATATGTAGGCATCATGATTTCTACTCCCAACTTTCAAATTCAAGGGCTTTAACATGAATTCACATAATACTACACACATGCCCAATAAATTTACATGAATTTGGTAATAAATCATGAATTAAAAACCCAATTAACATCATAATCATTAATATATTCAAGCCAAACATGGAATTCATGAATTCAATAGACTTAAAGTTTTAAAAGAGATTCTTGAATTCCAAGGTTAGAAGGAAACCCTTGGATGAACACCTAACATACCTTGGTTGTTAATTCTCTGAAAGTTGTGGAGATTTTCTTGAAGCTTGAATCTTGAATTGGAAGCCCTAGGGTTTTGCTTCTTGAGTAGTTTTGAGAATAATGAGTGTTTTAGCCCTAAGAATGACTTAATCTCATGTTTTTGGGGATGAATACAGTTGAAAAAAATGACCCAAATACCCCTCCGGGCGCAGGCTTTTAACGACTAAAAACGTGTCCAGTGACGTGCAGACCGGCACGCCGCGTCGATGGCATCAATATGATGACTAATGCACCGCATCAAATTTTTGTTGGTTCATTGGAATTGCACTGAAAGATAGGGAAAAATTATTTGTAGACACGATAGGTGATGTGACACGTCGAGATCGCATTGACCCACTATTTTGGTCACCTGAACATGGTTCAAATGAGGTCCAAATAATCTAAAACTCACTCGAAGTGTCCTACTGACATTCCTTATCATGAATAAAACTAAAAATCAATACTTTAAGGTAATAAGGATCTTGAAATAGGATCTACAATTTACAAAGGCAAATATACTTCTAAGTCTAAACACTTGGCTTAAATTTGTAAACCTGGGACCTCTTTTCAAGCTTTAACGAACTGAGATTATCTTAGAATTTTGTAGGGTTTTACAATTATACCTAATTTATGTAACATAGTCATTCTCATGCTAATCATGGGTGATGAAATCTAATTCATCAAAGGCACAAAGAAATTATCTAAAGGATTCAAGCTTACAATATCAAAATAGCCTAAACGGCTTAACTAACCCCAAGTTTTGCAATTTATCAAACCAACACCTAAAATCACTCCCAATCTAACAAGTCATCAAAGTTATACTATGACAAATCTCAATCTTACAAGGGAAAAATCAAACGTTCCTCAATGCCGTAAAAAGCTCAACAATCAACTAAAACTTTGCTTTTCCTTTCCGAGAAGCTTCTTAAAGATGCGAAGCTATCAAAAAATATTCTACCCATCAATATGTTATATTGATACCCATATTGCACTACTGTGCTTTGGGTCCAAAAATTATGCGTAAACTTCATACGGGTCCCACTCACAGAAATATATAGTTTTGAGACCAAACCAACATAATATCAAGCTCATGAAATCAAAACCTTAAAAAATGAGCGAAAACAAATCTTAGTTTGGGCTAAAATTAAGACCTAAAGTATTTTGGGCCTTGGTCAAAATTTCAAGAAATTCAAGCATTACCTTGAAGGATTCTTACCATAAATCCAAAGATATTTGCAAGAATATATGTTAATCAAGTTCCCAAGTCACCCCCAAGAATCAGTTCGAAGTTATCACACTCTTTTAGGGTTTTTCTCTCATTAGAAATAGTGTAAATTATCAATTTCATGATATTGGGGTATATTTATACCCATATCAGGTTTTTAGGTATTGCAATCAGGCATGGCATGCAATCACGCACTAGGATGTAGGAGGGGATATTGTAATTGCAACACACATTATGTACGATCGCACTACCTCTGTACATGAGGTGAGATCATGGTCCCACACCAAATGATAACTAAAGCTGAAATTAGGAAAATTTCCAACTTTCTTTTAAGGTCTCCGGATTCATTCAAAATCCGATATTTGTAAATATGTTGGAACACAAGGGTCTTTCACCACACTATGAAGGACCAGGTCCCTTAGAGTCAGTCATAGGCAATCAAATAGTTAAGCACCAAAAAACTAAAAATTTTCTAAAAATTAAAGAACACAATGATTAAACGTGGAAACCTTTTTGCTCAAGGGAGGAAAAACCACGAATTTCCCTCATATGCACTCAACAGTCTACTGTAATTAAACTTTTGATTATAGACACCAATGAACCTAACTCTAGGATCCACAAGTTTTCAATAACACTATCACAAACATACCTTGACAACTATGCCAAGAACACACCTCAATACTAATTATCTCTAATCAATATTGAACTTAGGTAACTCTACCTATGCACAAGAAATCAAAGAAAACCTTTCTCTTATAAAATTAGTTATTCTGTTACAGACCATGGCTCCATTCAAGAACACTCACTCTTTCAGTACATAAAGAACTCAAAAACTTAAGAAATATTACAAAGTTGAGCTTTCGCCTCTCTCTCACTTTTATATTATTATCTTGCAAAAACTAATCAATTGAGAAGTGGTCTATTTCTTTTATAGGGAAATAATGAGTACGGATTAAATCTTATTGGGCCAAGTGTCCTAACTGGTATACATCTCACCTACACAGTTTGTTACATGAGATAACAAAATTGTGCAGACCTCATGACAGCTGTATGTTTCTATGAAGACCCAAGGACCTGGTCCTTTGTTATCCGTTTATTATCATAGAAACAAAATATAGCAATTTCCCCACTTTTCGATGATGATAAACCAGAAAATAGGACAATAGAATCCTTGGAGCAACAAATTCATTCACCTTATTCAATTAGAGTGATTACCACTACTATTAGTGAATGTTCCCCCTATAAGTATGCATCATGCTTCCTCATTCAATATGTCAACTTAGGGACCTGGTCCCTCCTTGTTAGTTGACATCGAAATTCATTCCATGTTTCAATATTTTCCCTATCAGTATAGTTTCATTTATAAATGTTAATTTGACCATTATTCCCTATGTCAATATACCATCATTACTTCATAATTATTGCATTCAAGATATATCTCCTATCACCCACTTGTATTTAACACATATACACCTGCTTAGTACCTGTTCCCTTACACATCATCAAATAATATTGCCTGGTCCCTTCCACATGAATTCAGTATTCCCCTTTTTGGCATCATTCAAAAGCAATAACAGTAAACCACGAGTAAAAATAAGCACAAAATAGTTAACTCATCACCACTAGGGAAATACTTACATGAGGAAAAACTTTTAAAATAAAGAATAAATAAATGAAACATATAAACAAAAATTCATAAATTGTTAAAGTATATCAGTACATTTCATTATACCAAAAAATATAGAATAACATAGTCAAAAGCCATAATACAAACAGACATTGGAATAGACAGAGGAATTACAGACTGATATATGAATGATAGGACTCAGGATGAGAAGGCTTAGGGGAGAAGGATATGAGCAATAACTCCATTCTAGAAACCTCAGCAACATGAACATCCAACAATTGTCTAGTTAGGGTCTTCACTTCAGCATTCAACCCTTGAACCTCAATAGTTAGTTATGCAACCTTGCTCTGGAGCTTTGTATTTTCTACTTCAAGTTACTTAGTGGAATTGGGTCTCTCTGAGGATAACTTCTAATTCAGCATTTTCAAGTACAATATCTCAACATCTTTAGCAGTTAGCTTAACCCTTATCTTCTTTATTTCCTTTATTAAATTCTCCTAAGCAATCAATAATTCTTACACTTGGGACATATTTCACACTTTTCCATTAATGCATTTATGTTTTACCAATATTGTCAGACTAAAGTTTTGTTTGATAGTTCCTGAAGTCCTTTTACTCCCAACTACTCCAAAGTGATCAAATACCTTGTTCAAGAAGCACCCATAAGGCATCCCATATTTTCCTTCCTTCTCATGGATGACCTTATTTATCTGCTCTAACATTAGAGCAGACAAACTTATCAACTAAATTTTTCTCAAGCACTCAATAAGAAATAGATCAACCGTAGAGGCAATGATCCTTTTCTCATACCCGAGCAGAAGAAATTTGGTCATAAGTTCAAACACTAATTTGAACCCACTTGTAAGGAATTTATTATTAATACCATCTATTGATGTCCCTCCCACCTTTGAGTCTTCAATTATTAACTCTGTTACAATAGCCCTCAGACCCATTTTAGGCACATCTTAAATTTTTCCCGGGGCCTCTTTATAAAGATTATTTCCTTTCCTTGTACTTGAGTAGTCAGACTCAACCCATCTTTTGAGAAATCCCTTATATTATAAAACTCTCTAACTTTATTTTCAAAAACCATAAGAGTTGGTTCCTATATGATGTGTAACCATCCGTGGTGTTTTACATGTTCTACAAATTCCACTATACCTGGTTTCTCATAAATCTTGGGATCAAACTCTCTCCCAAATAATACTTTCCATGTTTTCAAAACTTTAATACTTTTCTCTCCAGACCCAACCTTCTTTTATTCCTCCTTTCTTCTTCTTTTAGAATCACCACTTGGTTTCTCTTCAATAGTTTCTCTTTTCTTAGGACTAGTTCCCTCTGAGATGTTCTTCTTACTAACATCAATATATTTCTTTTTCATTCTTGCAGGGATACCAAACGTAGAATTGGAGTACTTGGTCTTTGCTACAACACAAACATCTTTTCTTATTTTTTTCGTTGCATCAGCAACATCAAGATCGATGTCCTTAATGTCCGAACACTCACAAACCACTAGAACTTTATATTCTTCTCCTCCTTAACTATAATTTCTTTCTTAAATTTTCTTCTGCTAGTTGTAGAGGACTTGCTTGCATTTATTTCATCCACCAATAGCTTCTTTTTAGATCCTTTAGTAGAATAGGATTTAGGAACTTTAACATAAGAATCAATCACTTTCACCTTGCCTTTACTGCTATTCTATTTTTTCATAAGCCACCTCAGAGGTGGTTTATCCTCATCCTCTTTATTTGAGGTAGTACAATTTCTTCATCTAAGGATGCATCATCCTTTTCACCTATTATTTGCTCTTCTGCACTAGCACAACTTTCCTTTGGATCATATGCGAGCAAAATTGAGTTTTCAGCTATCCAGTTTACACTAATAAAAGAATTATATTTCCTTGTTGGAATTTCTTTATCACAAATTTAAGAGAAGATAGGGTTTGAATTTGAGAAAGTATGGGAACTAAGGACTTGTAAGTTTTCTTAAATTTTAATACCTTATAATTGTTCAGTGGGAAGAGGGATTTAGGAAACATTTGAAGATTTTGGTATTTTTGAGGAGAAAGGAACTTCAAAATAAGGGACTTCTTGTTCAATTGGAGAAGTAAAACCTTGATTTAAGTCTACCTCCAAGGCCAACTTATCAAGGTTTTCAATAGATGTTGGAGTTTAAACTATGATGTGTTTACTTAGGGATTCAGGAATTTCTAACAAGGATCGAGTGGGAGGCATCAAAATAGGTTCTTATTGTGGACTTATGGTGATGTTTTCCATGGTTCTGATTGTTAGAGAATCAGATTGTTCGATTTGGGGATTTTCTGAATTGGGTTAATTTAGGGTGTTGGGAAATTCAATAGAAGGCTTGGTAAGAAAAACACTCTATGATTCTTGAGGAAGATCAGAGGAATATTCTTTCACGGGGGTTGAGAAAGATGGAATGTTTGCTATTTTGAGTTTTTTTGTGAGGGAAAAAGAAAAGGACTAGGTTAGTTTAGAGATGAGGAGAATAAAAATATTTGATTTGGTAATTAATGGAGATGACCGTTTGACATTTAAAAGGTGCTTTTTTGAATTAATACATCTACTAAAATAGGTGCGACCCTTCACATTTGCTGTGAATTAATAACTTTTGATCAAATAAAGAAAGACACGTGGCTTTTTAGACAGAAATTTTATGATTTTTCAAGAACATTATTTTTGTACTAACCTAAGAGATGGGACCAGGTCCCTTCCTTTCTTGAGTAAACTCACCATTTGTGTTTACCTTAATTGTTTTCTTCCTGAAATTATTCCCATGGGTGTATACCTGCAAAGGTATAGAACTGAGTTAGACCAAAATGTTCCTACTTTACCAAGGATACCTGTCTCCTAATCATATCAAATTTTACGAAGAGAAACCAATTCATTTAGTAGGTCAGGTTGATTTGATCGATTCCAGCCTCAACTTGTTAGTTTTAGTGCACCATTTATTTCTAAAAAATTTCTGTCAGTATGGTTAGGGCCAGGTCCCAGACATAGCATCTTTAAATTACTAAGGTTCCTTTTTCTTTTACTAACAAATCAGCATTTTTCTAAACCTCTTTCACATTTATGAGCTCCCTTTAGGACTACATGTTGAGAAAAAAATGAATTTCCTGACTTAAGCTCTTGTTTGGACTTAAGTCTCCCAAGTTGCAGTTAGAATGTCAAGAGGATGAGAAGATTTTTTCCTCTAATTTGACCTTTTGAGATGAGTTTTACAAGGACAAGGTCCCTAAAGAACTTGACTAGACCCTTCTCAATATTCTTTTAACTAAGGCTAAGGTTTGCGACGGAGATCTTGGTCACTATTACTTTCATCATTCCTTTCTGCATCAATTAGTCCTTGCCCATCATCATTATCAATATAACCCATTTGAATAGAAAAAAGTTCATTAATGTCAGAATCTTTCTCATCACATAGAATCACCGTCTTTCCTGACTCATAACAATAAAATTCACACTTTCTTCAACACACAAAGTTCTTTTTTTGTTGGAAACTTTAGATTCTTATCTTGATAAGGTGTGGACCACATGTCAACTATAAGACAAGAACAAACTTCTTTTTTCCTTTATTTTGGATTTGTTGTTTGAAAATTTCATCTTTTCAACAAACTTCTTTGATATTTTAGATTTTTAGAAAAAATCTTCTAGACTACATGCTTGCCACAATAATTCCATCAAATGAGAGTTTAACCTGATTGCCTTTTCCTAACGAGACACCATCACTTTGAAGTGTCTTTAAAGACAGAATATAGTCAAACCTTCAAGTCGCATACTTTGAACATTTACTATCAATGAACTATTTCTTATTGCAATCCCTTTTTTCCACCTATAAATAAGGTTATTTTTTTAGATTTGGGAACCCATTTGAGTTTTAGTTCCAAGTAGGAAGACAGGGGTCTCATCAAATCTTTCTTCGCCCATCTAGGTAATGAAATCTTCTTCATTTTCTTCAAAGGTTTAGAAACCTTAGGATTGGTAAACCCTTGTTTTATATATCTAACACTGCTCATGATATCTCTAATCCAACTTTGACAGTTTTCCTTCATGTGACCATCTCTGCTACAATGAATGCACATAGGTTTGTGGACTTTGTTTCTTACATCATGAAAACCTGAACTTTAGATCCAAGTGATTGAGTTTTGTACTGATAAATAGGACCGTTACCATTACTTACACCTTGACTAGTTAAATTAGAAAAGATTTATGAGGATGTGGTCCATTATGGAGATTTATTAAGTTTTTCTCTCAAATAGACTAGGTCCTTTTCTAACTCTTCATTCTTATGAAGTGCAGTCACAAGATGCTTTTAAGAATCTTTAAATTTTTCTTCAAGTTCATCTTGAATCTTTAGCTTCTTTCTTCCCTTTACCTTTAGAATCATCTACTTTCTCCAGCTGACTATCCTACCTCAGATTTTTAGATTTTAACTTAGCAACCTGTTCTACAGTTTAAGATATTTGGAGAGTTAAATAAATTAATTCAAGCTTCTGATCTTCTACTTTCGTCTACATCATTTTCTTTCCTTTAACATCAACATTATCTAATTTCTCCAATTGACTTACTAAATTCAAATTCTTAGATTTTAACTTAGTAACCTGCTCCTCAGTTTCAAATATATAGAGAGTTAAAGCAATTAATTCAAGTTCTTGATTCTCTACCTTCTCTTCAAGAGCATTTTTTTGAACAGTCAGTTCATACATGGAGTAAATCAACACATTAGCAAGCCTTTTTATCTTTCAAGTAGAGTAATTTTCCAAGTTTTACTAAATTTTAGAAAGCATTACCTCATTTTCTTCTTCATCTCAAGTATGTTCCATGAGAGAAAATAAGGAATCAAAATTCACTTTCTCATCCTTCATTTCCAGCATGGAAACATCTTCATGTTTCCTATCTTCTTCAGATTAACTGGAAGAATCCCATAAACAACTAAGGCTTGTATAACTACAAAATCAACTGTAACTTTTCTTCTTGATTTTACAGGCACCTGGTTCCTGTTCTTACCTTTGTCACCATCACCTCCAATCTTGAGATATTCAAGATCATAAATTTTGTGCGTTGGATAATCTTTAATAAAATTCTTAGGACTTCAACAATTTTGACAAGCTTCAACATTGACACCCTTTGGCTAATTCCTCTTCTGTGAAATTTACCACTTTTTTTCATAGCTCTTAACAATTCTTTTTACCAAATATACAGCATTCGTGTCTTATTCACTTGAGTCATACTTTGTACCCTTCAAAGCTAGAGATTTTTCTCTTTTTTCTACCTTCTAGTATTGTCCTTATTGCTTCTTGAGCTCATGATTCTTTAAATAACCAATATGTTCATCCATTGTGAGAGCTCTCAGGTTTTTTTCTTTAGTGATAGCATCCACTTTACTTTCTTAAGATTTAGGATGAATCCCCAGAATTTGTCTCACCTATTTGTATAAAGGAATTACTTCTCCTAAGCATTGTAACTTATTGGTGATTGAGGTGGATCTTGTTTGCGTCTCTTGGATAATTTCTCCTTCTTTTAAGGTGAAAGTTTCATATTAAAGAGTCAGCATATCAACTTTTAAATCCTTCACATCATTGGTTCCTTCATGAGAAGTCTTCAAACAATCCCATATTTCATTAACATTTTCACATGCCGAAATCCTATTGTATTTATCAGGCCTTATTCCAATAACTAGCAATTTCATGGACTTCACATTCTTCTAAACTTTCCTTCTATCTTAATCATCATACTCTTTCCTACTTTTAACAACCATTCTAGTTATATATCCTTTATTGACCTGTCCTACTGGCACATGAGGACCATCCAGTATTATATCTATTAGCTCATTTTCGTCAGCCATAATAAAGTCTTACACTGTGGTTTCCACCAACCATCAAACTTCCTATTAAATCACGGTGGTTTTGTGGTCGATTGCCCCTCTTCTAGTTAGGTGGAGAAACCATAATAACCAAATCATTCTAGGTGTTAAGCTTTTAGAGTGTTCTTACTCTTATACAAATTGTTGGAACTCAAGGTGGGTGCCCAACACTATGAGAGACCATGTCCCTTAGAGTTAGTCACGAGCAATCAAATAGTCAAGCACTAGAAAGTAAAACCTTGATGAAAATTAAACAACACAGTGATTTAACGTGGAAACCTCCTTGCTCATGGGAGGAAAAACCACATCTTTCCCTCACAAGCACTCAACAGTCAACTGTAATCAAACTCTTGAATACAGACACCAATGAACCCAAATATAGGCTCCACCAGTTTGCAATAACTCTATTACAAACCTACCTTGACAACTCTGCCAAGAACACAACTCAATACTGATTAACTCTAACCAATATTTAACTCAAGTAACTCTACCTAAATATTCTCAAGAAAGAAATAAAGGCATTACTCTTATAACACGAGTAATTTCATTACATACCACGACTCTACTTAAGAAAACTCACTTTGTTAGTACATAAAGAACTTAAGAACTTGAGCAATATTGCAAAGTTAAGTTTTTTACTCTCTCTAACTTCTATATTATGATCTTACAAAAACTAATTAATTGAGAAGCATTCTTTTCCTTTTATAGTGGAATAATAATTTTGGAAGAAATCTTATTAGGCCAAGTGTCCTTACTCATACACATATCACCTGTGCAATTTGTTATAGTAGACAACAAAACTATGCAAGCCTTGCGACAGTTGTATGTTTCCATTAAGACCTAGGGACCTGGTCCCTTTTGTCCGCTGATCATCAACAAAAAAATTTATAGACAAATAGACTATGTAACTATACTAAATTAGACATTTGTGATGCAATGAAAAAGTCATATTTTCTATTCGAGGTTGTTTTGACTAAATATGGGTCCCATATCCTTATTTCCAATTTTCCAACTTTCTGACCAATAGGTTTAAATGGGCTCGGGTGAATCAAGACCCAAACCAAAGGTCTAGCCAACCTAAAATTCACATTCTAGAGCTGTTGGTGCAGTTGGAATTGGTATCCGAGATTATTTTACTATAGTTTTTGTTCAGTGTCTATTTAGAACAAGTAAAGACTTCTATATAGAAAATTTCATCTTAAATCCAAATGAAATACCTGATAAACAAACTATTAGTTCCAATTAATCAAAAATAACTTGGGCAGTTATCGAAAATCTCTAAAAATATAAATAAATGGAAATATGTAAAATGAAATAAAGGGTCATTACAATTATGATACTGAATTAGGCTCAAATTTTACCCAAATTTTATAGTAATTTGAACACCGATCTATTAGGGACACTTTGATGATTTTAATTTCATGATCTTACAAGTAGGCCCCATATGAGATTTTTAATTCGATCTCTTATCTGGACCATAAATATGCAATATGGGTATTAGTATCCTTATTTTGTTAAATAGATAATTATTTTGATAGCATAACAGTAGTCAGAGGCCTCTCAAAAGGGAAAATATCTGTATTAGAGAATTTTATGAGCTTCTAGTTATGTCAAGGTAGCCTAGGCTTAGTTTTCTTCTAAATTATGTTTAATTATGGTATTAGTGTAGTATTTTGCTAGCTACAAATGGGTATTTATAGCATAGGAATTTCCCTAACATTTGTTTCTTTATTTATTATATTTGAGGCCATTTATGATAGAATTCGAGCTCGGTTTTCTTTAGGTTAGTATAGTATCATTCTTTAGTATTAGTCTTAGTATTTAGAGTACCTTGTGATATAATTGAGAAGCCTTACCATAGGTTTAGGTATTTGCTTGCCTTTGGTTTAGTTATTGGGGTTTGGTAGTGGCCTACTGTCTTTTTTAGAAAGAATGCTTTGTCTAATGCCCCGTTTAACTTTCACAATTCTTTAGTCTCTTACTTAAGCTATTACTAGGATTTAGAGGTTGACTTAATGAATTTTTATGCTTATTTATCTTAATCAAATCAGTTTGTGTACCAGTTAACCTTAGATAACACCTTTAGCCTCTATATTTAGAGCTCACTTTGCCGTAAATGATATATCCTCTTAATATCATCTTAGATGGACTAAGTGGATTCAAAATAGGTTAAATCTTAGTATGTTACTGTTGATCCTATGCTTATTAGTTCCAATTTGAGTAAGGGGATTCGATAGTATTATTATTATATATCAGTACCCATTTGAGTCTAATATATGCTGCATAGTTATTACTTATGAGTTTTGGCTCAAGTTTGGAATCCTTTATATTTATTATTATTTACTAGTTCTTACTTTATTCAATATTTGTTATATTTATTATTACTGATCTAGGGTTGGGATTTCAATAAAGATCTATAGAATGGATGTTATGACTAGTAATAAGGAGCATCAAGTATGCATGGGGTGAATTCTAGACTATTTTATGCTCATTATTTCAATACCTTATTTTTACTTTGATCTTATTCTTTCCTTTTACTCACAGGGCTTATTGGGGCTCGATTGAACACTTTCTTGTTATTTGTACCTTCTGGGCTAATGGAGGCCCAATTAGGTTATAGTTAGACTTTATTTCAGTATTCAAGAACTTATTTACCTTTATATTGATTTTTCTTTGCAAGATCTACTGGTTCTATTTTGTCTTCATTATTTCTAACTTAACATTCTCGCACCTTACTTATATTGTTACTATAATTTAGCTCAGTCAGCCTATGATGCCCAAAAAGAACAATTTTTTTGGTACTTATATTGCATGTCAACTTTCTTTCCTTCATTAAAAGGTGAGAATGTGTCATACTCGCTGATGTTGTCCTCAGGGTTGTTGCTAATTTGAAGATAGGGTAAACATTCAAAATCTAGAGTTGATTCTTCTTTTTTCTATTATTATTTTATAATCTTTTGTATAATATGAGATTTTGTTTTATATTTAGAATGGTCTAGTAATCTATTTTGTTTTAATAACTCTTGCATTATCCTTAATAGGTCATGGGGGAACTAATTTGGTCAATTTTGTCCTCTTCTCTCTTTGTATAGTATGTACGTGTGTGTGTATATATGTGTGTATGAGTGTGTGTGTATGTATGTATGTATGTATATATAGGTATCTTGCTTTATTTTATTAGTACCTATAATGTATGCTTTTTTTCATTATTTTAATTATCTTCCATGGGTTAGCCCATTACCTGCCATTGCTGAGTATGGATGGCTTACCTAACAGTGGGTAAAAGAAGTTGCCATAATGAGAGACCCCCAAAAAGTTGACCACTTTATTTTTAACCATCTTGCATGTGTATTATCAATTTTGACTTGAATTATGTTTTGGAGTTTTAAAATGTAATTTGGGAAAGTTTCATATGTTTTGGAAGGGGTTCAGTGTAATTTTAGGACCCCGAGGAAATGAGGGTCAGCAATAAGGTTGTGGCATGGAAGATGACCTTTTCTATATTGTTGTGCCATACCACTGTGTTAATTTTATATAATTTTGTTATTTTCACTTGGGGTGAAGGTTTTTTTTGGGTCTTTTTACCCCTTGTACGAACATTAAAGATAAAATAAGCCTCTTTTCTCAGTTTTAAAAGATAAAAATCATCCATTATCTCTAAAAACTCAAAACCCAAGAACATTCAAGTGTTTCACAGTGCATTCATCATTCGAGCTCCAACATCCAGTTGACTTTAAATTTTTATATGTTCCTAGCTTGCTCTTCTTTCCCAAACTTTAAATCTTTATTATAGCATGCATTAAATGGATATTTATGAGATTTAAATTTAGGGGGGGGGGGGGTTTAAATTGGGTTGAGGAAATTTGGTTGTTACTAATGGAATTACTTGTCCCATGTTGAGAATTGGTTATTCATGCTTTAAATTAATATTTTTGGGACTGAAATAAGCCTCTTTTCTCAGTTTTAAAAGATCAAAATCTTCCATTATCTCTTAAAACTCAAAACCTAAGAACATTCAAGGGTTTCACATTGGATTCATCATTCGAGCTCAAAACATCAAATTGACATCAATTTATTTTATGTTCCTAGCATGTTCCTCTTCCCCAAACTTTAATTCTACATTATGACGTGAATTGAATAAATATTAATGAGATTTAAATTGGGGGTTTTAAAATTGGGTTGAGTGGTTTTGATTGTTACAAATTGAATTACTTGTCCCATGTTTAGAATTGATTATTCATGCTTTAAATTGATGTTTTTGAGACTGAGGCTTAATGGGGGTTGTTTAGCTCATCATGAAGGTGCATGTTTGAGGGACGAATATAGAAACTTCATTTGCCAGCGTTGGTGGTCTATATGATCGTTTGCTGGATGTACACTTTATATATATTTGGGATGGCTATTGCCTTGGTGAATTTAGGTTTCCCTCGATTTTTCCTTAGTTCATGCAGCTAAAACACTTTGCGCATAGGATTCCCCATTTCGTAGGTATTTTGTCTTTGAATTACATGAACCTCTACCCATTTTGTAAATTTTATTTTAATTATGGATAATTGCACGATTTAAGTTTTTCTTAGCATTGCATTAATGGAAAAATTGATATAAAATGGATTTAGATAGACTTGGTGGACCTTGTTTGGATTTTTATGGAACCTGGGAGTCCGATTTAGTTGTGTAAATTGGTTTGGAATAAATATATTTACTTGCAAGCCTATTGGTATATGAAACCAAGTGGTAAATTCCTTAATGAATGACTCCTTGATTAATGGATGGGTTTATGTATAAATTATTTTAATTTGGGATTAATGGGGGTTGTGTATCTCACTATGAAAGTGTAAGTCCTAGGAACAAACACTACAAATCACGTTTGCCGGCGTTGGGGGTCTATATGATCATTTGTTGAATGTATAGTTGACATATATTTGGGATGGCTATTGCATTGGAGAATTTAGTATTCCCTTAATTTTTCCTTAGTTCATCCAGCTAACACACTTTGGACCTTTTTAGTAGGGAGAGTTGAACCCATATAGCCCATGGGTACCTTTAGGATGGGTCGAGCTACTCAGTCCAGGTTAATGGTTTTAAACGTTAATGTTTATGACCCTTAACCTACCCTGTCATCCTATATATGTATATATAAATGTGTGCATGTGAATTTGACTGATTTTGAGCATAACATTATTGTATCACTTTCCCTAAGTTACATGCCAGTCCTTATCCCACTTACCATCCTAGAATGCTACATCATTTCATGATGTAGTGTCCAAAGACTTTTCTATTTCTCATGTACAACATTATGTGGTTGAGTACGTTTGTTAAGTTGCTGTGAAGTGGTAAGCTTCCATCCTTTGGATGGCCTTATAATTTTATTATTATTTCCTTATTAACTAAATAATTTTTGATTCTTTTTGGCCATAGTCAGGGGCACGTCCCAACCTAGATGTTATTCTTTTGTTAAAATCTTTCATGGACGGATGTGGGTTGGTTATTGTTCTAACTTATAGTCTTCTTTATGTCATTTATTCATCTTCTTATTACTGATTAATAGGTTTCTACTTTTTCGTATGATTGTTGTGCTCTTGAGGTTAGGCTAAGGGGGTGATCTCCAGTCCATGCTGGGATTGAGATACCCTTTACATCTAAGCTTTTTCATTTAATCATATTTACTAGGGATAACTGGGGTCATATATCGGCTACCTATAGTCAATATTAGTATAGTCATCATAGATAGTCAATCAGAGTTGATTATTAAGTTTTAGTTTCATTTTATATAATCCGGTGATTTAAATATTTTCAAAATATCATTGTATTTAAAAAATTCACTTAACGACATTTCTTCTACATATTATTGCTAGTTTTATGTATTTAATTCAACTACTCTCGAATTATTCCAAAATCATGAGTTAGCTTGGGATCAGTTGTGGCTCAAAGCACCATATGACGTCCACGGGAGAGTCTTGAGGTGCTACAAACTTGGTATTAAAACACAGGGTTCAAGTGTCATAGGGTTTCTGCAAAGCTATGTCAAGTAGAGTCTGAAAGAATGGTACATAGACATCTGTACTTTTCTTTGAGCGGCTATTGGACATTTTAGAAATGTTTCTTTCTTTCATACTCTAGATCATGTAGTAGTAAATTTGTCCTCTTAGAAAGTTCCTTTTATTCATGTGTCACTCCAAAGTCCTCCAATTATGACTTATCCTCGAGTTAAGTAAGGAAATAAATTTTAATTCCTCCTGATATGACGTTGTTAGATTGACAATCAGAAACTTCAACAATCAGACTAATGGATTGAGATGAGCATATGGTTGTGTTTTAAGTCCTTCAATTCAAAAGTTTATGTCCTCATATATATGAATCATGCGGTTAAGATAGAGTATGATATGTATTTATATTTTCCTTTAACCTATTACTACAGATAGCATCTATGAAAGGAGAGAGTATGTACCTAGATTATTGAATAAAGATTTCATTAAGGGATACTAAATTTTAGGAGGGTTTTGATCCATAAGTGGTACAATGACTTTAAGTTGGAAGTATATATTTAGAAGTTCAGTGATGAGAAAAGTAGGAATATAAATTGGTTACAAGTATATAGATGGATCTATTCATGTTATTAACTTAGGACCGAGGTGATATGTCTTTGGATGTTGACTAAGAAATAGTGAATGTGGTATAGCTTTTATTATGGAATATAGAGAAAGAGTTATTAGTTAAGGTGAGTTAGGGGATGCTTGAGCTAGGAAAAGATTTCTTAATAAAAGTTCCCTGTGTTAGAAAAGAATAGGTCATTAATGTATTTGAGTGTTGAGATTAATAATCTAGGTTTCCCTTTGTGATTGCGTGTAACGCCTCGAAAATGGGTCACGGGACATCACACGGTGCTTAGGGCTACAAGTAGGCCCAAGCTAACCCCTTGCGCCTATCACTTCTCATAATAACTCATTTAAGAAGAAATATACAAAACACTGGCACTATCATATCAAATGAAAGGAAATATGAAGGTAATACTCAGTCCAAACGACCACAATACTGGAAATCTCAACACAACCACAGTCTGATAACTAGTCTGACAACGCCTCTACTACTTCATGAACTAGAGAGCCGTTAGGAAAGGTTCCCAACTGACTCCAACTAAACTGAAAGTAATGACATAAACACTCAAGTATTGAAATATTTGAAGATAGGCCCTCGAACATTGAGGACTCACCACTGGAGAAATATAGACAAA
This sequence comes from Capsicum annuum, assembly GCF_002878395.1. Taxonomy (NCBI): domain Eukaryota; kingdom Viridiplantae; phylum Streptophyta; class Magnoliopsida; order Solanales; family Solanaceae; genus Capsicum; species Capsicum annuum. Next base: position 82,400,521 of record NC_061118.1, on the reverse strand, counting down.
AGGTACTCGGGAATCACTGACGAGGCTGGGACTGAGCACCTAAACCTACATTATAAGATAATGTAGCACAAAGACATATATGTGGATCAACACTTGAGAATGTACTGAGTATATGGGGGTGTAGGTATTTATATCAAACAATATCAATACTCTTTAATCAAATCATGCATGCAATAGGAATGACTCACATGACTTGAATAAGTCTAAAATGTAAAGCTCATAAATCATGTAGAATGAAGCATGCAACACAAATCTCGTGAGTCATTATACTTTGGCTTTAAAATCTGTATTCTTCTCTTATTCTCATTACTCATAGGCTGAAGGAAACTTTAAACAATACTTTAAACTCATGCATATATCTCATGGGGAGTAAAACTTCTTTAATGCTCAAGAACTTATAACTCTTTTGAACTCAAACACTTGGAACTCGAAATCATATAACATTTGTTTGAAAATAGATGATCAACTCGTATTAGTAGAGAAAACTACTTCCCTCTTTGGAAAATACTCAAAGCAGTTCATTCATTTTAGAAAATATCTCATTCCAAAGCTTTAGGGAAAATATTCTATCTCAATGGAAAATACTTTAGTTTAGGGAGGTTCTCTTTACAGACATAAACCATGCGAGCTACATGGAGTCCAACGTCTTATCCTCCTAAGGAATAAACCTCATGTTGGGGAGAGGTGTCATAATCTTGCCAAGGAGTATAACCTCAATTCAATGATCACTTATCTTGGCCTCGAGACCAATCATCACGGCCTCAGGCACAAAATCTCAACCTATGATGGCACGTAGTTCTGGGGTAAGAAATCATAGTAACTTAACCAACTCGGTGCTAAATACTACTCCTTTTAGTTTATCACGCTCAACTCTTGAAAATCCACTTTCAAAATAATCTTATGGTTCATAAGAACCCATCAATCAAATCTGTAATGTCATGTGGTAGAGTGGATTTCAAAACTCTATGACCATTAGGTCAAAACATTTTTCAATAATCTCAAAATACTCAAATCATGGGTGCTTATAGCACAATAGTTCATAAAATTGCAAGTCTCAAGTAGGGCTTAATGACCCATTATTCCATCTTAAGTTAAAACTCATCATAATGCATAATAGATAGCATATAGATTCATAAATCATATAAAAATCTGGAATTTACAGCAATTTAGCTCATAATCTCAACATACTCATATACTTCAATATCTCGAAAATTTCAACAATTAACTTCTCAAGGATTAAAATCATGAGGTATAGACCCAACTGCAATTTCTTATGAAAACATGTAAAACTCATGCCATTAGACTCTCAATTCATGGTAAACATCAAAAGCTTGCAACCAATAACAATGGGTGAAACCCCCAATTCAATTTCATGTAAAATCTCATAAATTGCAGAGAATCGTAGTTTAAATAAGCCTTTGGGCATAAGGGTGAAAGGATTACCCTTGTTCAAAACCCCACATACCTTGAATTAGAAGCTTTGGATGAACTCTCATTTTTGAGACTCTATTCGTACTCTTGAATGGGGGTTCTTGAAGCCCTTGACTTGGGAACCTTGAATCTAGACTCAATTTTGAAAATCTATGGTGGATTCTTGAGATTCTTGAAAGAGGTTTTGGATACTTAGGGTTTTTGTTGAGAGAAAACTTGAGAAAAACTTCATAGAATGCTTGTAAATGACTTTACTTTGGTGTTTGTATGGTTTAAGAGGCTTGGAAAAGTCCAAAGTTCCCTTTTTAACTTCTATACGAAGCTGGAAAAATTGAACTAGGAACCAGATTTTATGTGCCACCTTGACACACCACTCTCGCTGTGGCTCATTGGAAATTGACAAATGGGAATCTGGGAGTCACCGTGATGCAGTGCCATCGTGTTGTCCCACTGGTTGGGACCTGGAAATTCATGCAACGCATCGCAATCGTGCTAGGCCACTAGAAATTGACTATTGAGAAATGGGGGTCCTCTGCGATGCGCCACTATCACGGAGTTCTACTGTAATTTGAAAATTTTCAAATAGATCCTCTCCACAACACGCCAAGCACTAGAATGACGCTATTTTTTTACTAGGACTTAAATTAGCCATAACTTCTTTCCTGGGACTCGAATTTGGGCGAATCTTATATCAACGGAAAGCTTATCAAATTTCCCATATGATAAAATGTTGAAATTAGGGAAACTATATATGGTTAAAATGATACTCACTTAGGAAGTCACTCCTTAACCTTCTCGAGGAGAATTTAAGCTTAGGAAAAATTTAGGGTATTACAATATCTCCCTCTTGGAAACATTTATCCACGAATGTCGCTAGTTAATCTAAGAGCACGAAGGAAATTGAGTACGTAAAGTTTGAAGAACTCGTTAAATTGACTCTATGTCTTTCTAAACTCTTGAATAGTTTAGAGAATGCATGAACTTAATAAGGGTAGATGCATAGCTGAAACTTTTGATTAAAAGGGTTGAATTAAGAAAGAATATTACCTTAGGCTTGATCTGAACTCGTGAAAAATAGGTGTGGGTACTTGGCTTGCATGTCTGCTTCTGCCTCCCAAGTATTTCCCTCAACTGATTGGTTGTGTCACAAAACTTTGACCAAGGGAACTTCTTTGTTCCTCTGTCCACAGATCTGAAAATCTAGAATCTCAATAAGAATCTCATTAACTGAAAAACTATTCTGAATATCAGCACTCTCTGAAGGATCTACTACAACGGAATCACCAATATGTTTTTTATTCATAGAGACATGAAAAATAGGTTGAACGATTGACAACTCTGTGGGCAACTCAACTTCATAGGCTACTTTACCAAAATGGCTCAAGACTCTATAGGGGACAACATAACGGGGCTAAGCTTCCCCTTTCTACCAAACCTCTTCACCCCTTTCATGGGTGAAATCTTCAAGTACACCAAATCACCTACCTCAAACTCAAGATCCCTTCTCCTTACATTAGCTTACGACTTTTGATAACTCTGAGCTATCTTTAACCTTTCTCTAATCAACTTCACCTTCTCCATAGCCTCAAATACTGCCTCAGGTCTAACTAAAGCAGCTTTACCCACTTCAAACCAACCTATGGGTGATCTATATCTCCTACCATACAAAGCATCAAATGGTGCCATCTCGATGCTAGTATGTTAACTATTGTTATATGCAAACTCGATCAGTGTCAAATGCTCATCCCAACTATTTTTGAAATCTAGGGTACATGCCCTCAATATATCCTCTAAAGTTTGGATGGTCCTATCAGCCTGACCATCAGTCTGCGGATGAAACACAGAAATCAAATGAATTTGGGTGCCAAGACTCCTCTAGAAAGCTCTCCAAAATTGAGAAGTGAACTGAGTACCCTTATCCGAAATGATAGACAAGGGGACTACATGCAACCTGACCAACTCCCGAATATACAATCTAGCATAATCCTCAGCTGTATAAGATGTATGCACAGGTAGGAAATGCTCTGACTTAGTCAATCTATCCACAACAACCCAAATAGAATCATGATGATGTCGGAAAAGAGGTAAACCAGTCACAAAATCCATATTAACCTCTTCCCACTTCTAAGTGGGAATACCAAACTCTTGCATCACACCACCAGGTCTTTGGTACACTATCTTAAACTGTTTTCATATTGGACACTTTGTTACAAACCCATCTATATCCTTATTCATACCACTCCACCAATAGATTTTCCATAAGTCACGGTATATCTTGGTAGCGCCAGGATGAATAGAATATCGCATGCCATGTGCTTCAGCCATAATTCTCTACCCTAGATCATCAACACAAGGAATACATAATCTACCCTGCAATCTCACACACCACCTCCCCCTTGGTAGAAGACCTCTACCTTTTGGTCCTTAACTGACTCCTTCAGTTTGACCAACTAGGATCTCTATCTTGCTTCTACTTTACTTTCAAAACTAAAGAGGATTCAAAACTACTTTGCACCAAATTACTTCCCTCAGCTGAATCAAGCAACCTAACACCCAATCTAGCCAGACAATGCACATCACGAGCTAGCTTTTTTTTACTTGCCTCTACATGAGCAACACTACCCACAAACAATCTGCTAAGGGCATCCGCCACTACATTGGCCTTGCTTGGGCGATACAATACACTCATATCATAGTCTTTTAACAACTCTAACCACCTCCTCTGCCTAAGATTCAACTTCCTTAGCTTAAATACATATTGTAGGCTCTTATGATCAATAAACACATCAACATGAACACCATAAAGATAGTGTCTCTAGATTTTTAAAGCAAAGACCACAACAGCTAACTTAAGATCATGGGTTGGGTAATTCTTCTCATGCAAATTTAACTGTCTAGAGTCATAGGGTATAAACTTACCTCTTTACATCAACACATAACCCACACCAATTCTAGAGGCATCACAATACACCATAAAACCATTTGTACCATCAGGAAAATTCAACACAGGGGCTAAAGTAAGTCAAGTGTTCAACTCCTGAAAACTCTTCTCACAGGAATCTGACCACTGGAACTTAACTATCTTTTGGGTCAATCGGGTCACGGGAGACGTAATAGAGGAGAAACCTTCAACAAAATGATGATAGTATCTCGCTAGGCCTAAAAAACTTCTAATATCAAATGGACAGATAGGTCTAAGCTAATTTCGTATAGCTGCCATCTTTTAGAGATTATTTCTAATACCTTCAGCTGAAACAACATAACCCAGAAAGGCTACAAACTTTAGCCAAAATTCATACTTACTAAATTTGGCGAACAACTAATGACCTCTAAGAGTTTGCAAGACAATTCTAAGGCGATCTGCATGATCATTCTTACTGCGAGAATAGACAAGGATGTCATCTATGAACATTATGACAAACATATCAAGATATTGCTTGACCACTAGATTCATGAGGTATATAAAAGCTGCTGGGGCATTGGTTAGCCCAAAAGACATGACTAGAAACTCAAAGTAACCATAGCAGGTTCAGAAGGCTGTCTTTGGAATATCATATTCCCTCACTTTAAGTTGATGATAGCCGGATCTAAGGTCTATCTTGGAGAAATAACTTGAACCTTGCAACTGATTAAATAGGTCATCAATTCTTGGAAGAGGATACTTATTTTGACTGTGACCTTATTAAGCTGACAATAGTCAATGCACATATGCAAAGAACCATCTTTGCTTTGCACGAATAGAACAGGTGCACCCCAAAGAGAAATACTGGGACTTATGAATCCTTTGTCTAAATGATTTTTGAGTTGCTTTTTGAACTTCTAAAGCTCAGAAGGTTCCATACGGTATGGATAAATAGAAATGGGATGCATGTCGGGAAGAAGGTCAATCTCGAACTCTATCTATCTATCGGGAGGTACCCCTGGGAGATCTTCTAGAAAAAACATCTGGAAACTTATTAACAATATTGACTGATTGAATAGTTGGAGCCTCGGACTTAGTGTCTTTGACTCTAACTAGATGATAGATACAACCCTTGGATATTAGCTTTTTATCTTTGAGATAGGAGATAAAATGACTCTTAGGAAATACCGAACTCCCGAACTACTAAAAAATTAGTTCATCAGGGAACTAAAACTTGACCACATGGGTACGACATTCTATAGATGCATAACAAGAATGAAGCTAATCCATACACAAAATAAGGTCAAAATCTGCCATGTCTAACTCTATCAAATAAATAAGTATGACTTTATGAAGAACAGTAACAAGACAATCTCTATACACTTTTTTAGCAACAATTGACTCCCCTACTGGTATGGAGACTAGGAAAGACTCAGGAATCCTTTCAGGACTCATTTTGAAATTCACAGCCACAAGTGGGGTCACATAGGAGAGACTTGACCCAAGGTCCAACAACACATAAACATCAAAATAAAAGACGCGGAGCATACCAGTAACAACATTGGAAGAGTCATCCTGCTCTTGATAGGATGGTAAGACATAGAATCTATTCTAGCACTGACCTCTGCAGTGCTAGATGAAGCACCCTAAACTAGGGCGGGATGAGGAATAGGATCTGGTGTACTAGTAGTCTATGCCTAAGGTCGGGCATCTCTGGTCCCCTGCCTAGCATGCGAACAATCTCTAAGTCTGTGGCCCTGCTTTCCATAACCAAAACAACCCCTCAAATCTGTGAAACACTCTCCGGGATGATCCCTACCACATTTAGCATAAGAAGGATAACGTGGCCTATTACTAACACTGTTCTATGACCAAGATATAAAAGACCTGCTCTCTTTCTCCTGCCTGCCTTTAGGCGTGGGAGCACTAGCTAATGAAGGTACTGGAATATATGGACGTCTATAAAATTGAGGATGGTTTCCTCCATGGAACCTAGTTTAACTATACTCATGCTGCTCAGATATAGCTCTCTTGTTACTCCTCACTCTATCTCTCTCTCTAATATTATTTGCCTCTATCTACTGTGCATACATCATCAACCTAGATAGATCCATATCCCTATGCAGCATCATAGTCTTACACTCTTTCAGCACCAAACTAGAAACACCTGTCACGAACTTGCTCATACTAGCTTAGGTGTCAGAAATCAAATCAGGAGCATACTTGGCCAACTGGTTGAACTTCAAGAAGTACTCCTTAACAGTAATGGAGCCCTACCTCAAGTGCACAAACTCCTCAATCTTTGCTTCCCTCATCTCAAGTGGAAAGAACTTGTCCAAGAAAGTATCTTAGAACACCTGCCAAGTCATAGGAGCAGCATCCTCACCTCTACTATTTTTCCATGATACAACCCTGTCATAAGCTATGTCCTTCAACCTGTAAGATGCCAACTCAACACTTTCTTCCTTAGAAACATGCATCACCTGTGTGATCTTTCTCACCTCCTCAAGGTACAACTGTGGGTCCTCATCTGCCTTGGACCCATAAAACTCTGGCAGATTCATCCGCATGAAATCATAGATCCTAGAAGCAAATACATCACCACCCTACTGATTTGCAACTACAACCTGGTTATTAGAACAAACATTAACGGTGACTACTTGGGATAATGGCTGAAAGGCTGTCCGAAAGCCAGCATGAGACATTGTCTCATTCAAAGGATCAATGGCTAGGGTTGCTCCTTATTATTTCTATGAGGCATCAACTCTTCGGAGAGGTATTTTCTAAAATAGGAGAGAACAAATTATTAGATGAGAGAGACAACTACAGGCATGATGAAATCTAAAAAAAAAACAACTTTTTCCAAAAATGTCTTGTATCCTCTTGCTCATAGATGTGGTGCACTACAAACGGATGATCAAGACTCTAAATGCGGCTTGTCAGACCCCCTAAGACTATTTTAAAACCTTAGGCTCTAATACTAAGTTTGTAACACCCAGAAAATGGGTCTCGAGATGTCACATCGTGCTTAAGGATATAAGTAGCCCTAAGCTAACCCCTTGAGCCTATCACTTCTCATAATAAATCATACAAAAAGAATATACAAAACACTAGCACTGTCATATCAAATAAAAGGAAATATGAAGGTAATACTCGGTCCAAATGATTACAATATTGGAAATCTCAACACAACCACAGTCTAATAACTAGTCTGACAAAGCCTCTACTACTTCATGAACTAGAGAGCCATTAGGATAGGTCCCCAATTGACTCAAACTGAATTGAAATTAATGAAATAAACACTCAAGTATTGAAATATCTGAATATAGGCCCTCGAACCATGAGGGCTCACCATTGGAGAAGTGTAGACAAAAGGTACTCGGGAATCACTAACGAGGATGAGACTGAGCACCTGAACTTACATTATAAGAAAATATAGAGCATAGACATATATGTGGATCATCACTTGGGAAAGTACTAATATGGGGGTATAGGCATTTACATAAAACAATATCAATACTCTTTAACCAAATCATGCATGCAAATAGGATGACTCAGATGGCTTGAATAAATTTAAAATGTAAAGCTCATAAATCATGTAGAATGAAGCATGTAACACAAATCTCGTGAGTCATTATACTTTGGATTTAAAATATATACTCTTCTCTTATTCTCATTACTCATAGGCAGAAGGAAACTTTAAACAATACTTTCAAGTCATGCATATATCTCATGGGGAGAAACCTTTTTAATGCTCAAGAACTTATAACTTTTTTGAGCTCAAACACTTGGAACTCGGAATCATATAACTTCGATTTGAAAATTGGTGATCAATTCATATTAGTAGAGAAAACTACTTCCTTATTTGGAAAATGCTCAACGCAGTTCATTCATTTTAAATATCTCATCCCAAAGCTTTAGGGAAAATATTCTATCTCAATGGAAAATAATTTAGTTTAGGGAGGTTCTCTTAACTTATGTAAACCATGCAAGCTATAAGAAGTCCAATGTCTTGTCCTCCTAAATAAGAAACCTCACGTTGGGGAGAGGCATCATATACTTGTCAATGAGTATAACCTCAACTCAGTGATCACTTATCTCGGCCTCGAGCCCAATTATCTCGGACTCAAGCCCAAAATCTCAAACCATGGTGGCACGTAGTTCTAGGGTAAGAAACCGTAGTAATTTACCCAACCCAATGATAAATACTACTCCCTTTAATTTATATTGCTCATCTCATGAAAATCTATTTTTAAAATAATCTTATGGTTCATAAGAACCCGACAATCAAATTTGTAATATCATGTGGTAGAGTGGATTTCAAAACTCTATAACCATTAGGTCAAAATATTTTTCAATAATCTCAAAATACTCAAATCATTGGTGCTTATAGCACAATAGTTCATAAAATTGACAGTCTCAAGTAGGGATTAATGACCCATAATTCCATCTCAAGTTAAAACTCATCATAATGCATAATAGATAGCATATATATTCATAAATCATATAGAAATATGGAATTTACAGCAATTTAGCTCATAATCTCAAAATACTCATATACTTCAATATCTCAAATATTTCAACTATTAACTTCTCAAGGATTAAAATCATGGGGTATAGACCTAGCTACAATTTCTCAAGAAAATATGTCAAAATCATGCCATTAGACTCTCAATTCATGGGAAACATCAAAAGCTTACAACTAATAACAATGGGTGAAACCCCCAATTCAATTTCATGTAAAATCTCATAAATTGCAGAGAATTGTAGTTTAAATAAGCCTTTGGGCACAAGGGTGAAAGGATCACCCTTGTTCAAAACCCCACATACCTTGAATTAGAAGCTTTTGACGAACTCTCATTTTTGGGACTCTATTCATACTCTTGAATTAGGTTCCTGAAGCCTTTTACTTGGGAACCTTGAATCATGACTCAATGTAGAAAATCTATGGTGGATTCATTAGATTCTTGGAAGAGGTTTTGGATACTTAGGGTTTTTGTTGAGAGAAAACGTAAGTAAAACTTCATAGAATACTTGTAAATGACTTTAATTTGGTGTTTGTACGGTTTAAGAGGCTTGGAAAAAGTTCAAAGTGCCCTATTTAACTTCTGTACGAAGCTGGAAAAATTGAACTGGGAACCCAATTTTATAGGCCACTGCGACGTGCCACTATCGCGGTGGCTTAATGGAAATTGACAAATGGGAATCTGGGAGACACCGCGACGCAGAGCCATTGCATTGTCCCACTGGTTGGGACCTGAAACTTCAGTACGATGCATCACAATTGCGCTAGGACATTGGAAATTGACTATTGAGAAATTGAGGTCCTCCGCAACACACCACTATCATGGAGTTCCACTGGAATTTGACAATTGACAAATAGACCCTCTCCGCGATGCGCCAAGCACTAAAATGACGCTGTTTGATGACTAGGACTTCAATTAGCCATAACTTCTCACCCGGGCATCGAATTTGGGTGAATCTTATATCAACAGAAAGCTTATCAAATTTTCCATATGATAAAAAGTTTAAATTAGGGAAATTCTATGTGTTTAAAATAATACTCACTTAGGAAGTCACTTCTTAACCTTCTCGAGGAGAATTTAAGCTTAGGAAAAATTTAGGGTATTACATTGCGAAAAGGAAATTGGTTGATGCTTGTATAGCCATGAATATAATTTAAACCTTTGTATGGATAATTAGAAGTTATGTGTGAAAGGAGGATATGATAATGGGTTATAATAAGATAGACCATAAGATTTTGATCATTAATTTTATGAAATTCTATTGGACTAGTGTTTCTTGATTTTTTTTTCTATAGTTGCCAAGAAAGAATAGTATGTGAAGATATATTGCTAATCATGTCTAGTACTAGATACTAAGTTTGAATAGTGAATGATTATCAAGATGGAAATAAGATTGCTTGGGATAGTGATGCTAGTTATATGATATCTGATTTAGTATGCTTGTAATAATGTATGCATGAATTTAAGTTCACTGAGTTTCAATTTAGCATGATAGAGTAGGTATGATGTAGAGGTGTACCCAAGATAATATGTGGTAGCATTATTTTTTAAGATTATTAAGTGTCATGCATTCTTAGATATTACCTTTGAGTTTATAAGTGTGTTAAAGGATAGTTATATAGTATATGGTATCCTCAATACCCAAGTTAGGAGTTCTAGATTGACAACATTAAGTCTTTTGGTGTAATAGAAATTCTTATGGTTTTGGGTAAAATATGAACTCAGAGGTATGATGTTAGTAAATAAAGAGAAGGGATAATTGAGTATTTAGAGAGGCAGGTACATTTACCAAGAAAAATGGAAGTATATAATAAAGATTGTTGAAGCTTGAGAAAGTCAAGGATGGTATATGTGATAGGAATGTCTCAGAATAAAGTTAGTATTTTCAAATATAGTTTATTTGGGTGAGATGAGAATTCAAGTTTAAACTGTTAGAGTAAAGTAATAATGGCTCAATTTGAGGATATGGAAAATGTCCATAGGCTTAAAATGTAGGCTTTAATCTAATGGAGAGATGATAGGGTGAAGAACAAAATAAATTCTTATGAATTAGATTATGATGCATGCCAATAAGAGTTATAATGAAATAGGGACTAATTCTTACCCTAGAGTATTCCTTAGACTAAAATTATTATGGCACAATATCCATGCCTTGCGTGCTAGATCCACACCTATGACCAATGGTGCTATACTTCATACATACTCATGTTTATTCTCAGCTCCTAGTAAAAGAAGAAATAGCTTCGCTCTGTGATCCTAGTCACCCCCATGAATCTATGAGTTCCAATCTTATGTTAAGTAACTTATGATTAATATAAACCTATGTTTTAGAGTACGCTAAGTTGAAAAAACTCATTGTACACCCTTAAAGACTTGTCAAACCACATTATGTTATGTATTTCCTTAATTTACATCTCGTTAATGAATCTATTCCTATGGTACACTATTTCCAAGACTAAATCAAGTAAAAAAGTTATGTATAGTATTCTTTAATGTATTAGGTTCTCATGTTTTATCAGCTTAGTGGCCCTCCTAATGTTAAGATAGTAGTGACAAAAATGGAATGAGCAATGGTTTAGATGGGAGAGAGTAGATATTCCTTATTAGGGAAACTTTATTGTATGCTTACTTTATCTATAAAAGTGTGAAGGAAGGTCGAGTCAACGCTTTGGTATATGTCATAGTTAGTTGAGAATTTTTGGTGTGCTTTTTGGAGATAATTCAAGAAATTATTATTGATAGAGGTATTAAAAATATTTAAAAAATTCATAGATGGGCTAGCCTCGTAGAAGTTCATATGTGGTTATAATGATAAGCTTGAATGTCATGTTAGTATAAAAGTGGATAAATCCATCGTGATTTAGTGAATTCCTAATAAGAGCTCAAAGTTATTTACTGAGCTGGTAAGGAGTATTATTCTTGATATGAGAGAGCTAAAGAGACATATGATGTTTGATCTAATAGTTTTGACTAATATTATGGTGTTATCTATAGTACATTGTGACTTTGAATTATGCTTGAACACGGGGAGAGTATGTAGTTCAACTCAGACTTTAATTGGGCGTAACGCCCTGAGTCTATGCCCTGGATGCTACACGGTGCTCATAATCTTGAAGGACCACAAGCTAACCCATGTCTGGTACCTGTTGCAGTAACTGAATAATAATGCTGTAGCTTTGTGTAAATAGGCGGAAATTTCCCATAACATTCAAATATGAAATAAATACTGAATATGGTACCACAATACCAAAATTAACATCAATACTAAAAACTGAACAATTGTATGAAAATACACTAGTCTAGAAAGCCTCTAAACTGTCTAAATTATGGAGTTGATAGGAAAAGCCCCCAACTAACTCCGACTACTAAAAATTAACTGAAATTATGAAAAACAATCATGTCCTCAAACTATAAGGACTCACCACTTACTCTGTCATCTGAGAATCTGAGCTACTAAGGGTGCTTTGGAGCCCGTACGTCTAAACCAATGATATAAGACATCATAGCATAAAAGAAAAACATGTATCAGTACTTTGAATGTACTGGTATGCTCAGTAAAGTGGGCTAAAATACATGGGTTCATATGCATGAACAATACTAATTGAATAACATGAGTATGACTGAATGAGAGTACATATATGAATATGTAAACTCTAACTGAGATCGTGATAACACTGAATACTGAGTCTGAATATGGATTTACTAATATCTAAGTTTATTCATATTGTATTACTGATAACAGAATGACTGTATTTGACAGTCTTGATTCTGTGGAACTATACTGAATTCTGTACTAAGTTGATTGACTGTAACTGATAGTCCTGAGTCTATAGAACTGAACTGAATTCTATACTGAGAGTGAATCTTAAACTGAGACTATGGGAGATAATCATCTAAATTACATATCCCTTTCTAAATAGATTAGGGTCCTACCTCTAACTCTAGTTTGAAGGATGTCAATAATATGCAACGGGTAGAGGCAAGCTGTGAGTTAACCCTCTCTGACAGGAAGCTCTTTCATCAACCCTCGCTTGAAGGAAAACTCAAATAAGATATATCAACATATCAACCCTCATAATATCTGGAAGGAAGATATCTCAGTGTACGTTGGCTACATAGTTCTGTAATGTGGGAATTACTACTAAGGGTCAAACCCTCTGCTAGCAAGAATGCCCCCATCCCTGAGTTTACTCGGTGTTGAATCCTATTTTCAAATGAATAAACACTGAGCTGATTTCTAGTCCGTACAAGGATAGACTAATCTATTACTTAATTTACTGAGTTCTATTTATTGATGGAATACCACTGAATGAGTTTACTGCGGTCCAAACAGAATATTAAACTAGACTGAGCTAGTACTGAGTCTACTGACTTTTTCCTAAGTCCCGTGAATGACTGCGAGTACTACTGATCATGACATGACTAATATTATCTTATAACTGACACAGGCTCTAAGTACACTGCAAAATTGTTGGGTATTAATTACCCCCAGGACTCGATAGCATGAAAGTAAATCATAACATTGTCTTGAAAAGAATAATCATGTGCACTTGGTCACAACTCATTCATGGAGGCATTTTATCAAACACTTGCATGATACAATTCACACATAAGATGACATAACATGATTTCCTTCTCTTATTGGTTCACATGAGCAATTAATCAAGCACTTAATGAGCATGATACATGTACATAACATTAAACACAAGTAAGCATCATAATTCAACTCCAACTTCACAATTTCAAGGGTTCAACATTGATTCACATGATATTACATATATATCAATCAATCCCATATAAAACTTATCATAAAACATGGATTACAGTCCCAATTAACCATTATAAACATGAATATAATCAAACCCAACATGAAATTCATGAAATCCATGCACTTGAAGTTTAAAAATAGTTTCTTGGACTCCAAGGGTGGAAGGAACCTTGGATGAACACTTAACATACCTTAGTTGGTGAAATCTTGAAAATTAATGTTGGACTCTTAAGCCTCGAATTTGAATTTAATTTACCTAGGGTTTTTGTTCATGAGCAATTTGTGAAAGAATGAATATAACTCGCTAAAACAGGGCCAAATTTTGTGATATGGGGGCTGAAGGGCGTGGGAAAAAAACTTAATTAACCTTGAGAACGTGACCTTTTAATGGATGGAAACTGTGTTATCACCGAGCAGTCCGCCACACCGCATCATTAGCATCAATACGTCGCATCATTGGCATCGACGTGATGATTAATGCATCGCATCGAGTCCGCATTGATTCACTAGAATTTGCACTGACCTAAGGAAAAAATTATCTGTTGACATGACGAACGATGTGATGCATCGATATCGCATTGACTCACTATTTTTTTTCACTCGAACATGGTCTAAACGAGGTTCAAAAATTTTGAAAATTGTTTGGAAACACGTATTGACCTTTCAAATCATGAACTAACTCAAATATCAACATTTAATGGATGAAAAGGTCGCAAAATAAGATTGCCAATTTTTGAAGGATAATATAACACTAAGTCAGAATACTTAGCTAGAATTTTCTAAGTCTGGGATCCCCTTAAAAAGCTTAAAGAACTGAATTAAGCTAAGAATTTTGTAGAATCTTACATTATCCCCCTCTTGGGAACATTCTTCCTCGAGTCAGACTGATTAAGCTGAGAATACTGGTAGAATGAACTTACTTACTAGACCTGAATATCTTAAACATGATTATCAGACTGACATTACTAACATACTGAATTTCATAATAAACATACATATCTGATGTAGGAGTACATGACTGAGTTATTTCATGAATGCATGACTGATATTACTGATAAGCTGAGTTCCTCATACGGAACATGCATATCTTACACATGAATACATGACTGAATATGCAATGGTAACTGATACCAAGTTTGTAATGGAAATCTGTGCATGAAACTGAATATGCTTTAGGAAAACTATTACCTTGGGCAGAGTCTGAGTTTGCGGAGAAGAGGTGAGGATACTTGATCCACATATCTGCTTTTGCTTCTCAAGTAGCTACCTCAACGGACTGATTCTGCCAAAGAACTTTGACTAGAGGGACTTATTTGATCCTCATATGGAGTATCTTGTATCTAGGACAAAACATGGTCAACAATCATACTGACCAACATACGACTAGGGTTCCAACACTTTTCACCACACTATAAGAATCATGGTGTGAGTTATATGATGAACAGAAAGTTTAAAACATAATAAATTGGCAAGTCCCAATGTTCGGGATATTTTAGTATCCCCTCCTTATGATCATTCATTCTCAAATGATGTGACAAGGAAATACAAGCACAATTGGACTCTATACTTCTCTACTCTTACCTTTAGAAAATTTAAAAAACAAGGATGCAAAGAAAACCATACTTTTCTATTAACAAATACAAAAAACAGGGATGTTAAGAATAACACATACCTTAAGCACAAATTTTAGGAATGGGGAATAGGAACTTTTAGCGAAGCAACGTCTTTTCTTTGCAATAAATGAACTTGTCAATCCAAGAACCTTACCAGGACCTTCTCATAGGACAAAGAATATGAAATATCAATGTTGACCAAGGGAAAAACCTATAAAGGATCACCCATGCATTTCCGCATCATAGACATACGGAATACCGGAAGAATAGGAGTCATGCTAGAGGGCAAATCCAACTCATACGAAACATAACCAACCCTCCTAAAATCATGTATATGACAACATACTGGGTACTTAGATTAACCTTCTTTTTGAACCGTATTACTCCCTTAATAGGATAAATCATCAAGAAAACCAAATCTCAAACCTCAAACTCTAAGTCCCTTCGCCTCACGTGTGCATAGGACTTTTGGCAACTTTGGGCAGTCTTAAGACTATTCCAAAGTACTTTCACCTTTTACATAGATTGGTGAACTAAATCCGAGCCAAACAGTTCCACTTCACCAACTTCAAATCACCCAATCGGAGATCTACAGCTCCTACCATACAATGCCTTTGAAGGGGTCATACCAATTCTTGAATGGTAACTATTATTATAATAAAATTCAATGGGAGGATAGTTTTTGAACCAAATACCAACAAAGTTAATAACACAGGCTCACAACATATCTTCCAAAGTCTAAATAGTCCTTTCAGCTTGCCCATCGGACTATGGGTGAAAAGTCATAGTAAGACTCACTTTAGGCCCTAATCCATACTGAAAAGCGCTCCAAAAGGCCCTAATCCATACTGAAAAACGCTCCAAAAGTGTGATGAGAACTAAGTACCATGAGCCAAAATAATTGATATAGGTGCACCATCCAACTTTACCACCTCTTGAAGGAATAACTTTGCATAGTCCTAAGTGAAATAAGTATTCCTCACTAGCAAGAAGCGAGCGGACTTAATCATCCTACCCTCGATTACCTAAATGGAATCACACTGATTCCGCGACTGCAAAAGGCCAGTAAAAATTCCATGTTAATTATCTCTCATTTCCAACTGGTATTTTAATCTCTTGAAGAAGCCCACCAGGACTCATGTGCTCCACCTTCACTTGCTAAAACACCATACACTTAGCCAGAAAGTTGGTTACATCCCATTTCATATTTTTCCACTAATACATATGCTTAAGATTAAGATATATATTTGTTGTATTGAGATGAAACATATACTGGGATTCAAGGGCCACGGCCGAAGTCCTGCCTCGCAATCCATCCACGTCGAGAACACACAACCTTCCTTGGTTCCTTCAAACACAATCACTACCAATCTCGAAGGCTATAACTTTTTGCTTACCTACCTCATGATTGACTTTTATCAAAAGAGGGTATAATACTTATTTCTGATTAATTTCTAAACCAAAAAATGGTTGCACCATTTTCCTCACAAACACACCACCATCTTTAAAGTCCAAGAAAAAAAGTCCAAGGTTAGCCAAATGTGAATGTCTTTCACTAGTTATCACTTATTCTCATCCACATACGATAGATAAAAGCATCAATAACTATACTAGTTTTACCTAGATGGCAGTGAAGACTCAGATCATACTCCTTTAAGAACTCAAGCCACCTCTTTTTCCTGAGATTAAGATATTTCTGAGTCAGCACATACTATAGGCTCTTATGATTAGAAAAGACATCAACATGAACCCCACACAGATAGCTACATAAAATTTTTAATGCGAACACCACATCTAGTAATTTCAAGTCATAAGCCAGATAGTTCTTCTCATGAACCTTCAACAATATAAAGGCATACACAACTACTTTACCATGTTGAATCAACAGAGCCCAAACAAACCCGATATGCATCATAATAGATAACAAAACCATCGGTACCCTTAGGTACAGTAAAGACTGATTCTAAAGTCAACCTATATTTTACCTTCTCTAAGCTTCACTCATAAGCATTAGACCATAAGAAATTTACCTTATTATGAGTCAACTTAGTCAGTGGAGCAAAAATAAAAGAAAATATTTCCACAAACCTCCTATAGTAACCAGCTAAACCCAAGAAGGTCCAAATATCAATTAGAATCATGGGTCTAGGATATTTCTTAACCATAGTAACCTTATTAGGATCCACCATGATCCCTTAAGAAGACATAATGTGACCAAGTTAAGTTAAGACACTCAACCAATATTCATATTTAAAGAACTTACCATACAACTGCTGATCATTCAAGGTCTACAACATGAGGTGGAGGTGATCAAAACGATCCTCCTTACTCTTAGAGTACACAAAATTATCATCAATAAAGACAATAATGAATAAACTAGAAACTAATAAAAAACTTTATTCATCAAATCCCTGAATGATGCTGGGGTGTAGATCAACCCAAAAAACATAACCAGAAAATAAAAGTGCCCAGATTGGGTACAAAAAGCAGTCATAGAGATATCCAGCTTCCTAATCTTTAACTAATGATACCGGATCGAAGATTAATCTTACAGAGAAATTTTGCACCCTAAAACTGATCAAAGATATCATCAACTCTTGAAAGGGGATACTTATTCTTTACCATCACCTTATTTAATTATCATTAATCAATAAACATTTAGAGAGAAATAATATTATGGATAAAACTCTTGTCTAAATAATCCCTTATTTGTTGAGACACTCCATGTCTTGGACCCTTGAAATTTTTCATTAGTTTTGGACTCACTAGGCTTTTTATGACTCAAAGGTACCATTCATACCATTGGATACATGTTATGGGAAGGCTTGGTGGTTAACTTGTATACTAGGCAATGTGTTTGGTGTATCTACTTCCTAACATATGACTTATCTTGGTACGAGTCATATAGAAAAATACGAGTGGTGTGAGGCAAGTCATATGGTTTTTGTTTGGGTTATCTTATGGAATCTGCCCAAGGTACAGCTAGTGGTTACAATTTGGTGTACGAGTTAGAAAGTATGAGTCATATAGAAACTAGTAGGTAGGGTCTTGTCAAGGTCTTGGGTATGAGTTGGGGTACCACTCATACCCTTTGATACACATGGTATAGGTGAGTCATACCCCTGGATATGGTTTGTTTTTAATTTTAAGTTAATGGTAGTCCAGACATTTCTTACTTCAAATACCGTATGTTCTCATGTTAGATAACCCTTGGTAGCCTCTCATAACACTTATTAAAGTATGGAAACACTCCAAATACTCTCTGAAACTCATTCTTAGGTATTTGAGGCTAGGGTTTCTTCTTGTGTTCTTCAAAAGGTTCAAACGTCAAGATTTCTTCCATGAATCTTCATGTATAAGGCATGTACTCCTTCCCTCATTGTTATTTCAAACTAATGGCATATTTATTTCATTTTAAACATTGATTTATCCATCATAAATGATGGTTATTAAAATATATATTGAGGGCCTTGATTCATATTATTTGGTATTGGTTAAAACTATGTTTTTATATATTTTTGGTAATGGTTTACATATGTGTTTATTGGTTGGTTATGGTTTAACAAGTGGGCCTTGAGAAACTTTAATTACGTGGTTTATGCATTGATTTTGGTCATGGTAAATATATGTCTTAAACTTGATTGATAAAATACCTCAAAAAATATTTTCACTCTGTTAAACTTTCATTAGAACTCTTGCATATTTTGGTTTGGTAATGGAACCCTAAATGGATTTGGATTATTTTTCATAGTTTAAATTATTTAAATGATAAAAATGCTTTAAATGTTTGGCATGGGAATAAATGGTTTGGAATGTTTTTAAATGGTATAAATGGTGTACATAGTTTGGAAGGAATAAATGGTAAAGCCTTGGTTGCGATGAAATTGGTTAAGCTTGTGGGTTCTATAAAATCCCCCAAGTTGATTATTATTGTATATGGAAGGTTACTAAGAATTCCCTTAAACCTATATATGGTTGGCTATGGGTAGTACTTTCAAGTATGGTCAGTATAACGATACCACCACTAAATGGCCCTAGGTAATAAATGGTTAATAAATTGGTTGGTTTCTTGGTAATGGTTTTAAAAAAGCTATAATGGTGGGGTGTCTAGCAAATCTGTGAAAGGTGAAGGCCCCGAGTAGACCAAAACTAGAAACTCATATTTGTCGATGTGAGGTTTGGTCTTGGTGACTGTATGCATATTGTCACATATTATATTTGGGGTTTATGCTAGTCATCCCAGATTTTCTTCCCTGGTTATGCAGCTTCACGTACTAGGGCCTTTTTAGTAGTGGGATATGAACCTATATAGCCCATGGGTAGTTTAGGATGACAAAGCTACACAACCCAAGTAAAGGTTTTAAAGGCATGCTAAACCTGAGACCCTTTCCCAGCATGGTTATATATATGTGTGTGTATGTTTGTATGTATATTGATGGTTTTATATTTGGTATTATCTTATCATTATCCTGAGTACATGCTAGTGTTCACCCACTAATCCATTTTCGAGCGGCTGCATACCCACATTATGTAGTGATCAAACATTCTACTTCTCCTACTTAGTTATAGTATTTTGGGATATTTGATGCTGGATTGAAGTGTTGACCTTTAATAATTTAGAAGGCACCTATTTCATGTCATGATTTACCTTACATATTTCTTGTTTTTCATAGACTTTGGTTTTTGGTTATGGTCGGGGGAATGTTCCAACTACATTCTCTTTGGTTGGTCTAGAGGCTTTTTTGGACAACTGTGGACTTGTTTATTGTATTTAATGGTTATATTTCATCTATATATATATATTGGATTATTATAATTGATTTTGGTTTATGGGTTTTGGCATTGGTTTAGTTGGTCATTGGGTGGTTGGACTTGGTTGGGTTATATTTGATAAAGACTTATCCAAGAGTCACCATATGGTTAGATATGCTATCTTATTATACGTTCAGAATACAACTAACTCAAGGTATGTATTTGGTGGTTGGGTTGGGTAATGGGGGTGGTTCCTGACCCTAGTTGGGATAGGGATTCCCCATTATGATAAGACCATGGTTTGAGTAATGTCATGTTTGTATCAGAGCTTTTAGCTTCGGTTTAATGAGGTGTCCACCAAGCCATGTCTAGTAGAGTCTTTCTTATATGTGTGTCGTGCACCACAGTTATAATAATAAGGCTATAAAGCATTTAGGAATATTTCACTTTCTTGGTTATTCTACATTCTGTCTATGAAGTTTAAGGTCTTGAACTCTTCTGTAAATCTTCCTTGGTTTATTCTTTAGATCATGTCTACTTAATGATCTAACATTTTTTGAAACTCTCCTATCCCATTCGAGGGCAACATGGATGGATATAATCCAACTTATAGGGCATAGACCCAGCTAAGGGTCATAGGTTCTGGTTTTCCCCATGGAATGCCATCGGTCTCCACTAACACTATCTCAAAAGGTGATACTCATACTCGATTATTCAATGAGAGGTTCCCTATGCCGAGTTTCATCATCTTAATAATATATTAACCCAAATAGTGACAACTCTATCACGCTAGTCCTATACTATTTTAATAAGAAAGAATAAGGTAAGGTTGGTAAATAAGAAAGGTAAGGGGGTCTCAGTCTTATAAACAAAAAAAGAGGCTAATGATATAGTAGTAAATGGTCCAAAAAGCAAGAGTTGGGTTAGTTCTAACTCCTATTCTATGTCTTATGTTCCCTACCCAGATTCAATTGAGAGGCAGGTGTATTTAGATTGGTAAATTCTTCTAGGGCACAAGGTGCCCAATCTTCGGCCAATGGGGCCCATTACACATCATCCTATTTTCTTTATAAATTTTATAGTTGGTCACACCATAGTTGTTGTGAGAGAGAAAGAAATCAGTATATTGGTTGTGGTTAGTTGGGTCTCATGTGATGGGGATATACCATAAGGGTTGTGGCTTGGGTAAATAGAGTGTTGGCTACTACCTCTACTCCAACAGAGGTTGGGATTATCTCTATATTCTTAGAATCCCTTGAATGTCCGAGGCATCTTTTGATGCCGACACCATTGTATTTAAAATACTTTTTTTGTGGTGTATATGGTTTACTTAGTTCGGGTTCCCCTCTCTTTTTTTGGCCCTATTTGTGGTTGTGTATTTTGGTCTAAAGATTATTTTAGACTTTTTTCTTCTTCTGTATCTACCCAGTAGGTGACTCTGTAATTGCCAAAAGTGTCTATATATAGTGTGTGGTATCTGTTGGTATTAAAAGAGTCTTGGTGGATTTGTGTGTTACTCAAATATGGTGGATTTTGATGTCATTTGGGGGAATGGATTGGTTGTGCTCGTTCTATTCTACATTTGATTTTTAGATTCGAAAAAAAGTTGCCTTTAGGCTCCCTGGTAAGTCGATTATGGAGTGGGAGAATGGTTTTTTTCGGGTCTTTTATTTTTAAGGTAAAGGGCATATCTTAGACCTTGGAGATTGGTCTCCAAAGGGATGTCTTTATTACTTGGTCTGGGTTAAAGAGTCTAACTCAGATGGTCTTTCCTTACATTCAGTTTCGGTGGTGCATGAACTTCTTGGGGTATTTTCCGAAGACCCTCATGGTGTCTTTATATTAGGGAGGTTAGTTTGGGATTGGTCTTGTTTTGGATACTTTTCCAAATTCTATTTTTTGTTATATAATGATTCTGTTGAATTAAAGGGGCTTGAAGGTCAATGAAAGGATCTTTTAGATAAAGGTTTTGTCAGTCTTAATGTTTCTCTATGGAGTGTTTTCACTCTTGCATGTAGAAGGTGTAAAGGTTCCAAAAAAATTAGGTTGTCGGTGGGTGACTAAGGAATTTTTAGTGACCTCCTTGTGGGGTGGACCATGCTTATATACATTTTATAAGGGTACTTTTCTAGTAGTACATGGCGGTTGGTAGATCCTAGGCTTGAATCAAGATGTTTGATTTTGATGAAAGGGAGTATGATAAGCTTAGAAATAGCAATATGGGTGTTGTTGAGAAAAACTGGTAGGTTTGATGAGGTTGATGATTTGGGAAACACAATGGTAGTAAAGTTGTGACTTGTAGAACAAACGTTTACGGTGAACGAATGGATCGGGGTTAAGTTATTCCATGGGTTAGATCATGGAGCTTGCATGTGTATTTGTCCCTACAATTGTACTAGATTTTTGGCATGAAATTGATTATTAAATTCATAGTTTTAAAAGTTGTTTTTTGGAGTAATTGAGGGTTTTGACATGATTACTCACTTAAATTTATTTTTCCATAGATTATGATGCATCATTCATGTTTTATAGATTTTATAAACATTGGGGATTCACGGGAAAGGTAAATAGATTTTGGGGTACTATGGATTTCCCAATTGCTTAGTTCTGGTCTTGGAGATTTTATGCCCCCAAAATATTTTGTGAAATTGCCATTGAAGTAATTCTGTCATATGGTTTGACTATTTTTAAACCTTTGCATGGAATAAATGGTTAAGGGGACATGAATTTGTTTTGGATGTATTCAACTGATTTGAAAAGGCCTTAGTTTTGATGGTCTAATTTTAAATGGTTTTGGTTTAAATTGGAAACCTTGGAATCAATTTAGTCTAATGGTTTTTGGATCTCTATGCTGATCTCTAGGTTGAATTAGGGTGAATAATGTTTTAGGTATAGGAGAACCAAACGTCTTTATTGTACATCTTCGATGGTACCCATTAGAGTAGAGTATTGTTCTCTTCAGTATAATGGGATGGGGGTTGGTTGTTAATCTAGATGCCCTTTCAGTGGTGGACTTCAAGGAAACGCCAGGTTGTACATTTTGGTAATACTCTTGTTTTTTTGTTAAGATATTACTTTACTAGTGTTACATGCATTCTTATAGTACTTATGACTAAGGTTCACATTTTGTATTTGCCTTTTCCTTAGATATGAGCCTTGACCTTGTGTTAAGTTACTCATGATATGTATGTTTGTGTTTCTTTCGGTGTCCAGTCTTAAGTAATCTATTCATGGTACAGTTTAGCCGGGGTGATTCTGCATTATAGTTTAGGTGGCTATTATAAAGTACTTCGTGTCTATGGAGCCGTGTCTTGTTTCAGGGGTTTTTGTCTTGCCTTAGGTGGCATGGAAAATTATTGTAATTCATATTTTCTTGTGCTATGATGGTAGTGTCTTATGAAGCATGGTGGTGTTGTGTAATGGGGAATATGGAGGCCCTAATTGGGGGAGAGTATAGGGTAACTACTAAAAGTTAAGGTTTTGGAAAGTTAGTTAAGGTTGTTGTCATTAGAAAAGGGTTAGGAAAGGAATAGGTAGTGAAAAATTCTTGTAGAAATGGTAAAGGGTGCTAGATCTTTTGATGGATAGATTATACCATGGGTATATAAGTTGTAATCTTTAATGTTGTGGCTGGTAGATATACCAATAGTTGTGTTGGGTACTTAAGGTATGTTATAGAGCATGGTTTTATCAATTGTTTTCATGGCATAGTAGTACATGGCTTTAGGTGTTTAATTATCAGTTGGGGCTTTTAGTTATAGTGGTTGGACATGGTTTACCTATGTATCTTACTTATGGTTTTCTTTTTATAATGGTGATAGAAGCGGAGTAGTGTTTGGGGATAGATGTAAGAAGTAGAGCCCGGTGGCCTAAGTTAACTTCTTTTGGATTTGGTTAGGCTTGAAAGTTGGAGTGGTGGCGTATAGTTAGATTTAAACTCTTATAGTGATGTGTCTCATTTAATTCTAGGTTAAATTGGACTTTCTCTCTAGCATGATTCCATTCATTCGGTAATCAATGTTGCGTGGGGATGTAAATGGTCCTTGGTTTATTGGTTCCTTTGGGTGGTGTTCGTATCATGGATTCCTTGTTATTTACGAAGGTCCCAATGAGGATCTTGGATTAGTAAGTTCGCTGGTTGCGAACAAAAGGTGTGGCTTCGGTAAAGGTTCCATGGTGGATCTAAAAGTCTGAGAAAGTCATTTGGAATGTTGAAGGGGACATGGTGTCCTAGTGTCCACGTTGGTTCTTTGTTCTGGAAATTCGAGTGTGTGGTGTGTGCTCCTCAACACATATTTTTGTTTTCTTACTTGGTTAAAGGTGAGGAATAGATCTTCTTGCATCTTTGTTTTATAACTTTGTTAGAAGTCGGAATTAGGGTGCAAATCGTGTTTGGGTTATGTAGTGATCTTCTCACCATGATTATGAGTCCGTGCATCCTATTTTGGTTGAGGAAAAGTTTGTTAGGTGCTAATGTGTTATCTCGTGCTTGTCCCTTACCCTTACCCATTATTCGAGGATGAATGATCCTAGTGAGGGAGACTGAAAACACCTCAAGTCTTAGACCCTTGCAAATTTTCCTTTGATTTTTACTCACTAGGGTTGGTATGACTCTAAGGTACCATTGTACCCTTGAATAAGAGTTAGGGGAAGCTTGGTGGTTAACTCGTACACTAGGCAGTGTGTTTGGTGTAGCTACTTCCCAAGATATGACTCATCTTGGTACGGGTCATATAGTAACATATGAGTGGTGCAAGGCAAGTCATATGGTGCTTGTTTGGGTTTTCTTGTGGAATTTGCCTAGGGTACAGTTGGTGGTTATAATTTGGTGTACAAGGGTACACGTTAGAGAACTGAGAGTTATGTAGAAACCAGTAGGTAGGGTCATGGAAAGGTCTTGGGTACGAGTTGGGGTAACACTCTTACCCTAGGATAAGAATGTTATAGTTGAGTCATACCCCTGGACATGGCTTGTTTTTTACTTTAATTCAGGGCTAGTCCAGACATTTCCTACTTTACTGCCATTATGTTCTCACGTTATATAACTTTTGGTGGCCTCTCATAATACTTATTTAAGGAAGGAAACACTCCAAATACTCTCTCAAACTCATTCTTGAAGATTGTAGGCTAGGGTTTCTTCAAAGGGCTCAATGTTCAAGATTTATTCCGTGAATCTTCATGAATAAGGCATGTAGTCCTTCACTTATTGTTAGTTCTAACTAAAGGCATATATATTGTGTTTTAAACATTGATTTATGGATCATGAATAGTGGTTTACGAAATATATGTTGAGGTTCTTGATGCATATTGTTTGGTATTGGTTTAAACTATATTTTAACATGTTTTTGGAAATGGTTTTTATATTTGGTTATTCATTGGTTGTGTTTTAACAAATGGGTCTTCCGAAACCCAAATTATGGTGGTTTATCCATCAGTTTTTTTCTTGATAAAGGTATACGCTCAACATGTTTGATAAAATGCCTCAAAGAATGTTTTCACTCTATTATTGAACTTTCATTGGAACTCTTGCATGGTTTGGTTTAGTAATGGAACCCTAAATGGATATGGATGGTTTTTCATGGTTTAAATGATAAAAAATCTTTAAATGTTTTTCATGGTTTTGAATGGTTTTAAAAGGTATAAATGGTGTACATGGTTTGGAAGGATTAAATTGTAATGCCATGGTGGTTATGAAATTTGTTATGCTTGTGGGGTAGATGAAATCCTCCAAGTGGTTTACTATGGTAAATGGAAGGGTATTCGAAAGTCCCTTAAACATATATATGGTTGGCTATGGATAGTACTTGCAGGTATGGTCGGTATGACAATAAAATCACTAAATGGACTCGGGTAATAAATGGTTAATGGATTTGTTGGTTGCTTGGTAATGGTTGTAATTGGGAAATAATGGCAAGGTGTGTAGCAAAGCTGTGGAAGGTGGAGGTTTCGAGGGGACCAAAACTGTAAACTCATATTTTCCGATGTGAGGTTTGGACTTGTTAACCATGTGCATGATGTCACACTTTATATTTGGGGAATGTAATAGTCATCCCAACTTTTTTTCCCTGGTCGTTCAGTTTCAAGAATTGGGGCCCTTTCAGCAGGAGAACTGAACTCATATAGTATGTGAGTTGTTTAGGATGACAAAGCAACAAAACCCAGGTGAAGGTTTTAATGGAATGCTAAACCCAGTTCCCTTTCTCGACATGGTTATATATATGTATGGTTTTATGAATTATGGATGGTTTTACTTGTTTTTATAAATGGAATTATTTTATCCTTATCCTGAGTGCATGCTAGTGTTCACCAACTAACCCATCTTTAGGCATCTGTATACCCACGCTATGTAGGGACCGACCATTCTACTTCTATTGCATAGTGATTGGATTCGGGACAGTCGATGTTGGATTGAAGTGGTAAGCTTCTAAATTCGGAAGACATCTATTTCATGTCGTGGTTTACTTTACGTATTTATTGTCTTTCATAGACTTTGGTTTTGGCTATGGACGGGGGTATGGATCGACTAGGTACTCTTTGGTTGGTCTAGAGGCTTTGTATGGACAATTATGGACTTGGGTATGGTATGTAATGGTTATGTTTCCTCTCTCTATATATATGTATATACATACATTGGATTATTATAATTGGTTTTGGTTTATGGGTTTTGGCGTTGGTTGGTTGGTCATTGGGTGGTTGGACTTGGTTGGGTTGGTCTCAATTATAGACTTATCCCAGAGTCACCACATGGTTGGATACACTATCTTTCTACATATGTGGACTTCAATCGATTAAAGGTATACGTTTGATGGTTGGGTTAGGTAAAGGGGTGGTTCCCAGTCCTGGTTGGTCTTGGAATTGCCCATTACAACAAGGCCCTGGTTCTGGTCATATCAGTTGCTCATTAAGCTCCTTTAACTCTGCTGGAGCCTTTTTATATGTGGGAATAGATATAGGACGAGTGTCCAGAACAAGATCAATACCAAAATAAATTTCCCTGTCAGGAGGGACACCAGGAATATTATCATGGAAGAACTCAAGGAAAGTTGTTCACCACTGGGATGGAATGCTATGAAGGACCCTAAGAGTTAAAATCTTTAACCCGAACCAGATGGTAGAGACACCCTTTGTAGATTAATATCAGAGCTCAAAGATACGATATGAACTTCCCCTTAGGAGCAAGGGAACCACCCTCCCACTTGATAATTAGCTCATTAGGGAATTTAAACATGACCTTATGGGCCCGACAGCCTAAAGAGGCATAGCACGAGTGCAACAAGTCCATTCCCAGAATAACATCAAAGTGATCCATTTCTAACTCTATCAAGTCTGCCAAAGTTTCTTTATTACCAACATATTCCATACAACCCATATATACCCTTATAACAACAACAAAGTCTCCCACCAGGGAAGAAAAAGAAAAATTATCCGATAGGCACTCGGGACCAAAAAAAATACACAGCTACAAATGGGGTCACATAAAAGAGGGCGGACCCCAAATCAAGTAAACAGTGCACATCACGGAAAAAAGAGTTTCAACAAACTATTAACAACATCTGGAGATGCCTCAGACTCCTTGTGAGTAGTGAGAGCACAAATACAGTTCTGACTAGTGATGGAGCCAAAAGTAGTACCCTTTGGTGAAAGGGCTGATGAAAACGCAACATGAACCTTGTTTTCCACTGTAGCAACTCCTGAGGGACAATACCACTGCATATGCCCAATCTGGACACATATAAAAAATCAGTTGCTTCCTTTCTCACAATGACCAAGATGATGTTGACCACAGAATCTGTAGGGTGGCTAGGATTGTTATGACTTGGCCACTGGCCTAAGATTGGATACCCTATACCCTAGAAGCATTACCACCCAAAAAATGTTGATTACCAGAAGGCTTTGGGTAGGGAGCACTAGCCATCGAATAGGAGTTGGGACTTCCCCAAATCTTTTTATTAGACCACTTTCCACTCTGCTGTTGGCCTCCACTCTGTTCCAAAACAAAAATTTCATACTCTGCCTCTCACCAATCTCAACCTAATTCTTTTTCTCCACTTTGACCTATTGCATATACATGACCAATCTGTAGATTTCCATATCCTTGTTAAACAAGGCAACCTAACTCTCAAGAATCAACTCACAGGACCATCCTGAAGCAAACATTCTCATTCGGGCCCTCATGTTTGATACCAGCTCTGGAGCATACCGGGACAACTAATTGAATTTAAAAGCATACAACCTTGACTGTCATTCTCCATTACTTCAAATTGACAACTTCTTATGCTTTCGCCTCCTAGAACCCCTGAAGAAAAAAGCAACCCAAAAACGCAAAAAAGGAATCTTCCCATATGTCAGAACTAGAATCCTTAACTCTCAACTATTCTCATTTTTCGTACGACTATTACGCCACATCCTTCAATTGATAAGCACCGAAGTATACACCTTCAGTTTTTGAAGCATGCATAACCCATAACATCTTCTCCATCTCATCAATGAAACTTTAAGGATCCGCCTTAAACTTTGTACAAGAAAATATTGGTGGATGCAATTGCATGAATTGGACAAATCAAGTGGCCTCAAACAAACACATAGCAACACCAGCATGCCTCAACTATTGTGACTGAGATGTAACAAACTGAGTCAATAGGTTACTAAAGCGATGGAACACAATATTTGTAACCTCTCCTAGAGCAGACTGAGTAGGATTGTCTCCCTTAGGAGTATGATCAGTTGGCAAATGTGGGACCCTATAAGGATAGTCAGATAAAGCAATCATTGACCGGGTCTGGACCCCAAAAGTTTAATGAGCTCTATCTACATTGTCCTCAGACAAAATAGAAGAGTTTACACAGACATTAGATATACTTGAAGGCATGATCTAAAAGTGGAGCAAACGGAAACTAAAAGGATTCAAGATCTTTGACATTATAGCTAGACGTAAGACAACAAGAAAGAAAAACATTCCTAAATATCTCATAGCCTCTGTATTATAAGTATAGCGTGCTACTCACCCATAAAAAAGACTACTTGACATGAATTTGTGGACACCTAATTGACCATGAACTTAAGCTCTCATACCAACTTTATCATCAACCAAACCAGGGCCTGACCATGATGGGTATCTCAAATCCTTGGTGTACTAGAAATTACCCCTTCATCTAGCCTAACCACAACAACAACCATAAGTGTTAGATGAATTCCGAATATATAACAAGATAGTGTAGAATAAAACTAATACAAATTCATGATAAGTCCTTACCAACCATAGAGACCAGACAACAGTCTATCATAAAAAAATCAGCCAAACCACCCAAGTCCACAGTAGTCTAACAAAGACTTTACAAAATGAAAATCAATAAAATATCAGCACATGCCCCCGATAGTAACCAAAAACAAATTATAAACAAAGTTTGAGAAATAGAATATAAAGACCATGAAATAAAGTATTCCATAATATGAAATCTCACCACCTCAATGTCAACTTACGAGCCAAGTCGAACATCTGATCACTGCACAGTAAATATAGATAAAGTTTTGATGCCTGTATCACGTGGGGATACAACTTTGGAATATGGTTAGAAGTTTGAATGCTACCATGTAACTTAGGGATGGAGGAATAAAATAATGATATAGTTCAAACCAAGTCAAATCATCATGTACAATCATATGTATATATATATCATGTTGGGATAGGGACCTAGGTTTATTACATATTTAAAACCTTAAACTAGGCTGTGTAGCTTAAGTATCATGAAATAAGGCACCCATAGGCTATCATCCCAGCTCTCCCCTAGCTGGGAGGGACCCAGTACATGTAGCCACACAAACTAGAGAATATCCATAACCGTATATGACTTTATGTAGGACTCGCACTCGAAACTTCAATTCAGATATCCATTTGTGGGAATCGAACCTCCCGGTCATATAAACACCCGCATGGGCTAGCGCGGTTTCTACTATTAGTCCTTCAGACTCCACTTTCATGGCTCAGCTACACATTTCATTTTAAAGCCCAATTAAAGCACTCATTATACATATACAACCATTAATCTAATTACTTACCAAAGGCATTCCCTTGGTATCATTATACCAACCTTAAATGCAAGCATACAACATGGCATGACCATTGATAATCAACTTTGGACTCGAACCCATAGTCTAATCAAAGACATAAATTCAATTCAACTTTTAGGGATCAAACCCATTTAGTAACTCAATCTAATTTATGGACAACAAGGCTTTCATAAAAGCATTTACCAATCATTTAAATTATTAGGCTAATACATTAGTTCAAAACACAATTAAACATGTGACAAGATCATTCTCTTTGACATTTTCACAAATAGGTTGAGGGTGTACCATTATAAAACTATTATTCAAGCCAAAAATGATCAAGTTAGGGTTAACCATTATCCCTTAGTCAAAATCACAATTCTCAAGCACCCATATGTGTAATACCATTATTAAAACATGCAGAAACATAATTTAAATCAAGAGAAAGCATTGCCTAAAAACATTCATTCAACCCATCAACCTTTGTTTTCAAAACCACATTAATAACTCATGAAAAATGTTTAAAATAAATGATTTTTGTGAACTAAAATGAAGAAAGAGTCACATGCCTGAGTTATGAAGATTCATAGATAGAATTTGATCATAAAGCCTCTAGATGACAACCTTGAAAAACCCCTAGCCTAATCTTCTTGAGAGATTTTAGAGATAGTTAGATAGTGATTGATCTTCTAAAGTGTAGAATATATGCCCAATAAGTGTTATAGGACGTGGGGTATTAATGTCTTAGGGTGGATAAAGTACAAATAATCATTAACTTTAAAGCAGTGGAAAACTCACATAAAGGTATGAGTTGACCCCCTTCCCACCCCAATTGTTCACCACATCACACAATTGGTACCATCCAATTATCACCAAAACAAAAGTTTGACACCATAGTCTTTAAAACATATGACTCCCTTGCCCAAATCATCACTAGACCATATGACTAGTAAGATATAGTTGCATCAAAGGTGGAACATCAAGGCTAGACATTGGACAATATATGATTGGAGCCTACCATCTCGTTACATCACCATAGAACTCGTATAGAGTCTCTCATATCAAGGACAAAACATGCTGAACAATAAAATTTAACAACGTACGAATAGGGTATTTAGACCCGTCACCACATCATACGACTCATGATGTGAGTCGTACGATAAACAAAAATGTCAAAACTCAAGAAATTTGCAAGGGACAAAGTTTAGGGTATTTAATGGTCGCTCCTTAATAGATGTTTTGTCTTGAGGGGTTTCATTATTATTCATATCAAGATCCAACTTCTTTGGTACATATGAGTATGAAAATCTACCCACAAGTGAATTGACCATCTTATCATACCCATTAATACCATCGCTATCAAAATTCATTATCACAATTGTGAGTTCCTCTACACCAAGCCTCCCCTCTATAGTGTAACCAATGCATATTTCTATTATATATCTATCACCAAAATCATACAGATATCATTTGGCTACTTCATCGACTGATATACATTGAATATGACTTTCTAATCATTAAGTCTGAACTGCATCTATCTGGTCTC
The DNA here is from genome assembly GCF_002878395.1 of Capsicum annuum. Taxonomy (NCBI): domain Eukaryota; kingdom Viridiplantae; phylum Streptophyta; class Magnoliopsida; order Solanales; family Solanaceae; genus Capsicum; species Capsicum annuum. The sequence continues at coordinate 82,368,936 of NC_061118.1, read as the reverse complement.
TATCTCAACCAATGCCCTACTTGTGGCTAGTAAAGGCCTTCCCAATATGATAGGGACATCAAAGTCAACCTTACAATCAAGAATCACAACATCTGGTGGGAATATTAAAGAAGCCACCTTTACAAACACATCACAAAAAATACTGACAGGATTCTTCAAAGTGTGTTTTGCCATCAAAAGTCTCATAGAGGTCGGCTTAGGTGACTGCAACCCTTACTTCTTGTAGATGACTAAAGTCATCAAGTTAATGCTAGCTCACAGATCACATAAAGCTCATCCAAATTAAAAGAATAAATTTTACAAGGAATGGTGAATCTCCTTGATCTTCCTTCTTTTCAACTAAGGAATGAGATGCAATGGCACTACAGTGGTGCAAATGATTAGCTGGCTCAAAGTTCACCGTCCTTTTCTCTTAAATAAATCTTTCATGAACTTTGTATATTCAGTCATATGCTCTAGATCTTCAGCTAAAGGGATGTTCATAGATAACTCTTTGGGCATAGAGATAAACTTCTAATAGATCCATTCATTGGCTTTCGTCATCAATCTTTTGGGATAAGGTGGAGGAAGTCGAGAAATGGCCTTAAAGACAGGGGTGTCTCTTTATTATTTTCTTTGTTAGTGTCAACTTTTCATGACCTAATTTATGAGTCATGATGGAACCCTTATTACCCCAAAAGTATGTAAACCAAACCACTGACCAGAACAATAAGCAATAGGCTAATTTGGTGGAAAATGACATAAAAGTCTGGAATTTGCAAGTGAAGACTTAAAATAGTAATTAAAGTAATAATAATAGTTTGAAAGGCAGATAATATAAGAAAACAACATCTGTCCCTGGTATTCTCGGTATAAGAGCCAATAGAAAAAGAAATAAAAGTACTATAATAGTCAATAAACATCAATCTCGAATAATGTAAGACTAAGCAAAGTAGAAGAAGGAGAAAAGGACAATTCTCTCTTCGAGAGCTCACCTTACCTCTGAACTCAAAGTTGAACGATCATAACATCATAGGCAGGCACTGGTACTCTAATTTGCACAAAAGAGGTACAAAAATTATGCATGAATACCAAATCCATGGGCACTCTATAGGAATCATCGGCTGATATAGCTAAATCATCGTATAAGTACAATAAAGATACAAGATAAATAAGTTAAGGTAAAAGGGGAAAACATAGAATAGTGTACAAATATTGTAAATAAATAACTAGAATTAATATAATATAAAAGAGAGCTTAATTAATACTACAAGACTAGCCCCCATAAGCTAGTAAGTACACAAAAGTAAGCGCGAGCCCTCATACGCCCAAAGGGTTCAATCAATGAAAGTAAATAATGGAATTTCAATAGTTAACATATCTCAAGCCATAACTGTGAATCAATTCACGCCATAAAATATCATATATAAACTCTCAATGCCAGACTCAAACTGAAACTCAATACCATCACCATTTGCCAGGCTTGTACTAAAACTCATTATCATCATGAATTGCCAGACTTGAACAAAAACTCATATCATCAATTGTTGAATTTGAACTGGAACACCATATCAATAAATATTTGGGCTTGAACCATAACTCATATCAACTCACAAGTACAAATCTAGCATAAACATTAAGAATCTAGTCCCTTCAAACTCTAAAATATACATTTTAAAGGTATAATATGTCAATAACTCTAAAAGGAGCTGAATGCTAGTCTTGGCCTAAAATGGGCAAGAGGGACCCACTTCTAATTCTCAAAATCTATTATAAGGCAATTTCTACCTTAGACTAGGCTAATGTATCAAATTATTCTACTAGATATCAAATAAGCCACTTTTATCCCTAAGGTAGAAATTTTACCTAAAAAATGAGCAACTATACTAATTAAACCTAATTTATGATTCCTTAATGGGAAAAGTGATCCATATAATACTAATTATGTATCCAAGACCTAATTCCAAACTCGTATCTATCATAATATAATAATTATACTATAAATTAGCTTAATATATGAGGAAGGTAAACCTAGCCTAACTGGATGCTGAAGAAACGCTTAGATAAATCTGTTAAGTCCGTGAATTTCCCACTCAAAAAGCCTTTGCAAGCTGCTACACTATCAAAAGTATAATCTAATCAATAATACGAGAAGAACAGTACCCATATTGCATTTTTGTGCTTGGGTCCAAAATAACTTTAAAGTCCCATGTGTGAACCGCTTGCAAAATCACACTTTCAAAATGGACAATGCATCCGTCTATGCTTAAAGGACACTTATCCTCAAGAATGGATAAATTCCGTGCTCAAATTGTTCTACAATTAACCCACCAATGTTCTACGAATTTTGGGAAATAGAAAATAAATTAATAATGGAATTAATGAAAACTTAACAAGAATTAGAAGAAGAAATGAGAGTTTTATGCTTGCGAACACCCAAAATCACCTATCAATATTTCTCCCAAGTTAACACATATTTTAGGGTTTTCACTTATGAACTTGTGTAAAAAATAGGACAAAATTAAGCAAATGGGATATTTAAAGGGTGCCTACGTGCTGTATAAGTGGACACTAGGCCACACAAGTAGTCACTGATTTTGCAGTCAAGTGATTCTTTAGGATTACTCACTACCTGCATCCTACCGCTTAAGCAGTCCTCTTAACTCTTAACCAGGATACACTTAAGTGGTGAGGATTTGATTTAGCGGCCCTCAGCTATGCAAGCTTGGTCGGTTAACTGACCGGCTGGCTGCTATGTCACCTCTTTACTTAAGCAACCAGAAGGGCACTTAAGTGGGTGTACCAGCTAAGTTCTCTACTTGGAGACTTTGTATTTTTGCAAGTCTCCATCAACCATTAAGGATTTACTTAGAATCCATTATATGGAAATGAACTATGCTACACTATCAAATTTGACATTTTGAACTCAATGGCGCAATCAAAATTTCCATCCAAGGTCGTGTAAACAAAAAGTTGGTCCCACAACCAAGTGCTATTTTCTTAAGTTTTGGCCAACAGCTCTAAATGAGTATGGAAGACTTGCAACCCAAACCAAGGGTCCATCTGGCCTAAAATTGATGTTTAGAGCTATTGGAATTGTCTGAATTAGTATATGTGGTTATTTGACTGAAGTTTTTTCTCAATAGCTAATTCTAACCTATGAAGACTTCAAAATAGGTAATTGGATCTAAAAACAGAATAAAGTACCCAATAATGAAATTGTCATCTCCAACAAGTCATAAATGACATAGGAAGCTATAGGAAATCTTTAAAAAGAAAAAAATGAGCAAAAAAGTAGAAAATGACCTGGAGGGCCAATACAATATCAACTATTAAAAGAACATTCATCCATAAATGTAAATGGTTAGGATATGCTTGAAGCCTCAAACATGTGAGAATACTCGGCTCATATCTCGCTCTCTATCTTCCAAGTATCCTCCTCTATTGGGCTACTCCAAAAATGTCAATCGCTCTTCCAATTGAACTAAGTCCCATCTGAGCATATGAGATGAATTTAGAATGTATTACTACAACATAAAAATATGGAAAACTGGATGAACCACAGTAAAATCTGAGGGTAAGGCAAACTCTTATACCACCTCTCCAACTATGCAAAGGATCTTAAAGGTCCTTTATATTTGGGGCTGAGCTTGTCTTTTCTCTCAAACCTAGTCACACCCTGCATGGGTTATACTAAGAGGAATACTCAATATCTGACTCCTAACCTCAAGGTGTAAAGTCTACAAACTGCATACGCCTTCTGCCTACTATATGATACCCTAAACCTATCTAGAATTACCCTAACCTATCAAAAAAACCTGAAGCAAGCCAGTACCATGTGGTCTAATCCTGGAGGTCTCAAACAACCCAATCAGAGAAAAACATAGCCTTCAATACAAAGCCTCAAATTATACAATATCAATACTTGAATGGTAGTGATTATTATATGTAACTCTACCAAAGCTATTTGGTGCTGCCACTGACCCCTAAAATCCATAACACAGGCTCAGAGCATATCGTTCAGAACCTGAATTGTTTTCTTCAACTGCCTGTCATCCAATGGTTAAAAATTGTGACAAGATACACTTGAGTAACCAACTTCTCCTAAAATGATCTCCAAAACCTAGAACTAAATATGAAGCTGATATTAAAATAATAGATATATGCACTCAATGCAAATGGACTACTAGCTCTCAAGCAGAGATATGGGCTAACCTTTCGACATTGAAGGACATCTGAAGTGGAATTAAATATGCCCATTTGGTTATTTGATCCACGATGAACCAAATAACTATCGAAACCACGAGAAGTGTAAGGCAAACCACTATTAATGTCCATGGTAATTCGCTCCCACTTCCAATGGGTAATGGGAAACCTTTGAATTAACACACTAAGACTCTGATGCTCGGCTTTTACCTACTGACAAAATAGGCAACAAGCTATAAAGTTTGCTACATCTCTTTATACTACTCCACCAATAATGTTGCCTCAAATCTCTATACATTAAGTTGTACCCGAGTGAATAACATATCTAGAGATATGAGCCTTACACAAAATAAACCAAATCAAGTCACAAATGCTTGAAACAAAAATGCAACCATCAAATATTGACATACCCTCAAAGTCTATGGTGGCCCTCTTAGACTCACCACTCAACACCTGATCACATATGATGCAAAGTCTCATATCATCAAACTAACGACTATGAATCTGCTCAAATAATGTAGACCACACTTTAACATTTGCCAGAATCCTTCTATGATTAGAAGTATCAATTCATACCATTAATTTTGCAAAGGATCAGACTTACAACACTAATCGCCTTTGAGAAAATGAGATTGAAGTCAAGCAACCCATACTCCATATTTTGCATCTCAAGGTATTTTCTACAACTTTTGACTTTCTCTGATAATACAAAATAGTGATGTCATAATACTTAAGCAACTCCATCCATCTATGCTACCTAGAATTAAGCTATTTCTAGGTCATCAGATATTAAAGACTATGATGATCCATGGAGTTCTCACAATCCACACCTTAAAGATAATGCCTCCAAATTTAAGCATAAAAACTACTATCACCAACTCCAAATCATGAAAGGAGTAGTTGCACTTGTGCACCTTCAGCTGTCTCAATGATTAAGTAATAACTCCTCCCAACTATATCAGAACACAATATAAACTGACACCAGAAGAATCACAATATATGTATAAATCCCTTATGCATAGTAAGAGCCAGTATAGGAGTTGAAGTGATAAATATCTTGAGCTTTCCAAACCATGACTCATACTCCTCAAACTATCAAAAATGGAACTCCTTCTGATTCACTTTGTTCATCGATGTAGAAATAGTAGTAAGACCCTCAATGAACTGCCTAATCGGCCAAATAAATGAAGCTATGAACCTCAGACGGAGATGGTGACCTGGCCTAATCATGAATAGCCTTATTCTTTGCTGGATCCACCATAATCCCTCACTTAGACACCACACATCCAAGGAATTTCAAAGAGTCAACCAAAAACTCACACTTAGAAAATTTTGCACAAAGTCTATGATCTTTCAAAGTATGGAGCACAATCCCAAAATATTTCATATGATCATATCTGCTCCTCAAATATAGAAGGATCTTGTCAATGAACAGAATCATGAAGGAATCCAGATAAGTCCTTAACACGTATTTCATTGAATATGTGAATGTTGATGGGGCATTAGTCTACCTAAATGACATCTCCAAGAACTCATAATGTCTATATCGGGTCCTAAAGGCTATTTTTTAGATATCCTCAGCCCAAATCCTTAACTAATGGTAACCATAAATCAAATCAATCATAGAGAACACTATTGCTCCCTTAAGTTGGTTAAACAAATCATCATTGCGAGGCATAGGACACTGGTTCTTCACCATGACCTTGTTAAGCTACCTGTAGTCAATATACATACGCAAGGAACCATCCTTTTTCTTTACAAACAAGACAAGATCACCATAAGAAGAAATAGTCGGTCCAATGAAACCCTTCCCCAAAAGATATTGAAAATGAGAATTCAACTTCTTAAGCTTAGTAGGAGCGATACAGTAAGGTGTCATAGAAATAGGTTAGGTGATCAGCTAAAGTCAATCACCAAACCAATAGCGTGCTCAGGAGGAAGAGTAGGTAGACCGGTAAGGAAAGCTTTAGTAAACTCACAAACTATAGGAACAGAGTCAAGGAATGAACTTTCCACACTAACATGACAAATATAAGCAGAGATAAGACTCAAAACACCTCAAAATTAATTCTCCTACGAAAAATATAAAAAATAATCCCCAGTAGCTCATAGGTTATATCTTCCTTCCACACAACTGTAGGTATGCTGGTCATGGCTTGGGTAATTATCTTGATAAAACAATCCAAGACCACATGATAGTAGGATAACCAGTCTATGCCCAGAATCACATAAAAATCCACCATGTCTAACATAATAAGATCATCCTAACTTTCAAACTCTTTACAAGTTATAACACATGATTTATAAACCCCAATCGCCTACTAAAGAATCACCCATGGGAATAGATAAACATAATGGCATAGCATAATAAGAAGACACATAAGAATAAGTGCATACCAAATTAAATAAAGAAAAATACGGCTAATGGGTGGCACGGCCCAAACTAAGTTCTTGTTGTAATGGGCATCCCAAGTCTAACTAGGACCCGGGACCACCCTGGATACCCAACCCAACCATCCAAATGCACACCCTGAGTTGGATGAATTCTGAACATATGATAAGATAACATTTTTTTACCATTCTATCCTTTGGGATAGGTCCATAACCTTGACCAACCCAAGCAAGTCTAACTATCCAATACCCAACCAATAACCATACAAAAACCAAAATAATAACAAAATAAGAGCCCCTAAGATAAAAGGATAGAAAAATCATAATTACAATCAAATGGTATCAACCACAATACCAATGACAATACTAAAGCTGACACCAATACCTACACTGCCCATACCACCCATAATAATTCCATAAAGCCTTTAACAAAAAGTAAAACAATAACTGATTGGGACATTCCCCTAACAATAGATAAATCTAATGAATATAAAATAACCAAAGTATGTAAAAACATCCATGACATGAAATCAAACCTTCTGAATTATAGAATCTCACCACATCAATCCAACTGAGCTAATCCCAAATCCCATCACTAAGTAGAAGGGGTAGAATGGCCATTTCCTATATCACATAGGAATACAGGTGCTTAAAGAACGGTAAATGAGTGAACACTAGCAATTACTTAGGATAAGGATAAAATAATGCAAACCTTAAAGAGCAAGTAAACCAACCATATGCATTCATAACCATACATACATATATATAATTATTCTCAGAAAGGGAACTGGGTTTAGCAAGCCTTTAAAACCATTAACCTGGGTATGTGTACCTTAATCGTCCTAGAACTACCCACGGACTATATGGGTCTAGTGTAACCCCCTGAACTGGCTACGATATATGTAGCCATACAAATTTGAGATACCATAGGAATATAGGATTCTTAGGTACCCTTCACTCTCCTAGATATATATGTACAAGTGTACTTAAAGGATTCCCGTGTACGCCGTAAGTATCATATATGGTCGCCATGACCAATCCTTATATGAGGAAACATGAGTTTCCAGTGTCCTCCTATTGGACTGACAACTTCATGGCTAGCTATCACACCCCACCATTGTTTCCCAATTAAATTCATTAACACACAACCAAACCACCATTCTATTCATTATTAACCAAGGCGATAAGTAATGGTATCGCCATACCGACTATAGATTGCAAGCAATGTCCTTAGCTATCTTTTTTTAGAAGAGGGGATAAATATGTACCCACAGTTTACATTATTAATTTTACTTAGGGGAATCCTATATACCCCCACAAATGATAATTATTATATTTTCTTGGGGATTTCTTTGTACCTCACAAGGCTATTAATTAGGCCAACCATGACCATAAAGACCTTACCATTTAACCGTTCAAAACTATTTAAACTCTTTATTGCATTAAGAGTTCCATTACCAAGTTATACCTTGATAGATCAATGAAAGTCTAACAATTTAACCAAAGACATTCTCATAGGCATTTTACCAAACAAGTTGGGGGAATAGTGTTTCTATGGTCAAAACCATGTACCAATTAGCCATTCCCATGCAACCAAATGGACAAACCACTAAAATAAAATGAAAACCATAAGTAAAACACATGGGAAAACCATAACCAACCTTAGTAACGAAAACCCCTAATGTGTATTTGAAAACCCAAAACCATACAACATTTATGCCATGAAAACAATTCATAAAAGATTTCTTTAGTTGGAACTAACAACGAGGGAAGAGTAACATGCCTTTGATTATGAAGAAGACAGAGAGAAATCACCTTTGTAAAATCTAAATTTATCCTATTGATGAAAACCCTAGCCTTCCTTGACCCAATAACCTTGAGAGAATTTGAGTATGTTTAAGAGAGTTTGAATGATTGCAAATAGGTTAAATGATGTCCCAAGAGTATATAAGTTATGGGACCTTAAGTGGTTAAGAGGGAAAATGTAAAAATTACCCCCAACATAAATTTCTTAAAATTCCCACAAAATGGTACGACCACCCCATACCAATTATACCCTACTATACGAGTGGTACCAACTACTCGTACCCTAGGCCTCCCTTTGGACCCCAACACTGTCCAACATATGAACACCCAAGACAAACCATACCAAACCTATCACGACCTAAAGTATGGCCAGGCCATGATGGACATCCCGAACCATTAAGGCCCGAAATGCCCTTCTCTATCTGGTAATCATGCACAATATTCATATAATAAAATAAGATGCGAAAACATAATCTGCTATGAAAACATGGTCAATTCTGAATTCAACATAAGTTTAGAAACTGTAAATCAACTACATCTAAATAACATCAGACTCAGTCTATGAAATCTCTACCACATGAGAATCTGACAACTATTTGAAACTGGGACAAGCCCCTAGTAGACCAAAACTAAAATAAGTGACATAATCTAAAAAGACAGGCATTCCAAAATAGAGAAGGCTCACCATTGCACAATCTGATCAACTGTCTAAATTATCTAATGCTTATCTGGACCCCTAGACTGAGCCTCAAAACCTGAGAGGTAGAGGCATGGGGTCAATACAGATATACTGGTACATAGAGCATATCAAAAATAATCATTTATTATTCAACATATATGAGAGAAATTTAAAATAGTTCATGAGTATATCATATAATAAGAATTCACCTGGGCCTTTTAAAGACTCTATAAAAAAATCATCATAACTCTGAGAAATCTGTGTTACTTCTGTGCTAGGTGGTATACCCTACAACTCTGAAAAATTCCATGGGCTATATGGAAACTGCCATAACTCGACAGCGAGACCCCCAACCCAAGTGTGCTGCAAAGGTCAGAGTCTTCGAATCTACTATGCCACACGGCCCTCGCCAGTGTAAAATAATAGTCTACCCGTATCGATAAATGCGGTTTCAGGCTAAGAGTTGCTTGAACTCATGCCTTCTTCGGGTAACCACCTAACCCTCTTTAAGCACCTTTTTAAAACTCTATCAAAACAAGCAGTCTCTAAAAACATACACTTAAAACATGCTTTGAAAACATACTCTGAAAACATGCTCTGAAAACATAAGCTGTTATGGCATAAATACATATGGTATCATCGTACCATTGACTTGCAAGTCACATCTATGAGCCATTATTAGTCTACCATACATCTCTGTTTTCAAAACACAAGTTTTGGGACCACAATTTCAATTCAATTCAAAGAAACTCTTTTTCAAACCTCATGTAAACACATACAAGGAACTCATCTTTGTCAAGCATTTCAATAGTACAGTACAATGTGGTCATGTCAAAGTTCTTAATTCACATGCAATTCTTTCTCTTAAACAAAAGAACACATTTATACCAAGAAACACCGTCTCAACAATTTCAAATCATGTCAAATGCTAGAATATTGTGAAAACATCTTTCAAAACACAAAATCATAAGCTTTAATTCAATACAAGAGAGGGAGTTCATAATTTATGCTCTCAACAATCTTAAATCTCAATTTCATACATATACATATATATGTAAATTTAGGAGAAAAGACCACAAGACCAAAGCAATAGTAGCATTGAAACTTTTGAAATGCATAATCAATAATATAGTTATCAAAACACCCATAAAATACATGCATCAAAATCTTTAAATCACGCTTTAACAATTTCAAGCCCATGTATTTTTTAGGATAAACCCCACGTACATCTATTTCGGAGAATAATGAATGATTCTTGAAGCTTACGGATTGGGGATTCCAAATCTTTAATTATCTTCAAAAACTCACGGTTGAATCTTGAATTATTTGGGATTCTTTTTTGAAATCCTAGAGAGCATTCTTGATGTATTTTGGTGAAAGTGTATGTATTTAGGTGTATTTGGGATTAAATTTCGTGTTTGGATAGATTTGGGGCCATGAGAAATGTCTAGTTTGACCTTGGAATTTAAAATCCGGGACTGGAACGCCTTAAAAGTGTTCACCGCAATGAACTGGAAATCACGGTGAGCTACTAGAATTAATAATTATTGATTTAAGGCTTATTGCGATGTGGTGGCTAGTCAATCGGGAATGCTGACATTAAAAATGCTCTAACTTCTTCACCGAGTGTCCGTTTTAGGCGAATTTGGTGTCAATGGAAATCTAATTCAAGTTTTGAGGCTCACTAAAACTCGAACGATAGGAAAGCTTTCAACTTGAACTTGAGTTAGGGGATGTTTATGATCTCAATTCATGCTCAAATAGGTTACCACACTACATACTTGATTAAAATTGAATATTTTCTTAGAATATATGACTTTTGGATCATCTACGCATAGAAATGATGGTTTTCATTCTTACCCGAAACATGAGGCGTTACAATATCTCCCCCTTGGGATCATTCATCCTTGAATGATGGGTAGGAATGTTAAAGCTGAAAGGTATGGAATAACGTGGACCTGATGTGTCTTCGATGAAAGGATATAACTGATCTGAAACATTTAAACTTCTATCATGAAACTAAATTCTGAGTTGACTTGACTTCACTTACTTCAAGGAGCTGATTCATGTTGAGAGTTTAAGATTCCCTTGAAGTGTTCATTATCAAATCATACATATTGAATTGAGAATTGATAACTTAAGCAAGTACAAATCATGAGGCAACATGTCTTAGATCGCACCAGGTTACTGTACTGCCTTAGCTAAAATACTTGGAAACATTTGAAATGATGCTCTGCACTCTTATGAACCGAGTCATGACTAAGTAGATGAATCTAAAACATGATGCTTTGACCGAACTGAATTCACAATTTACATGGATAAAATAGATTATCTCTTGGGATTGTCATACGCTTGATACTTCGGATAGTAGGACTGGGTGAAAAGGTGGAAAACCATAGTAACTTGTCTATCTGAATGTTAAAATGAATTACTGGATATACAGATTGAATTATGCTGGACCCTCATACTTAACTGGAGTATCTCATTCAACACTCTTTCTAAAAAAGTCATAGCGGCGTTGGGGAGCAAAGAATCTTGGGAAGTAGTTACACAAGACATCCATCTAAGGAATCACAACAATGACACTACTCTATAACATGGAATAGAGATATATAACTTAAAAAGTAGGGTAGACTTACCAGGCCTCAGGCAATGCAACTTCTTACTTTCAAACTCTGAATATTTCTCGAATTTCCCTTAACTATACTATTCCCCTCAAGTACCATGCTCCTTTGATTTAACTTATAATTCTTATATGGGCATTGCTAAAGCTTTCTACTAATGTCTAAAGTAGCTTAAATCCTTTCACCGTGATCAAGCATAATTCTAAATCACAAAATACAACATGCCATACCACGATACTAGTCTAAACCATATGATTCAACCTTCTAAATCTTTTTAAAGATCACACTCTATGCATAACGTGCTCTACCACCTCAATGACCAACTCTAAACTCTCACTATGGGTTCACTAGCGCATATAGCGATCCTTCACTTAAATCCTAACATATCATTCAAGCCTACCTTAATAACCACATATGAACTCCAAGGCAAAGACCATAAGGACATACTTCATGTATTCTCTAATCCATTATTAATATAAATCCCACGCGCTACCCCAAGAACATACACACACAAATCTCTACTATCACATATATCAAAGACATGGCCCCAGATCATACTTCATACTTATGGCCTTATCTAAAACAAGCATACTATGATCTTCTATTAACAAGAAGAATTTGATCATCACCACTATCATCACATAAGGACGAGTCACTAAAAGGTTAGAAGATAAGACCTTAAAGCATGGGAGGATATTATACGAGACTTGTCACTTAACTGAGGCCGAAGGAATAGCAAATCAACATCATGGATTCATCAAAGTGATCTAAACTAGGGCATACATGACTATAAGCTGAATCTCATGAAGCACAAAGAGTATAGCATGAATTTTGGGAACTGAGAACACTATAAAGTGTGAGTACATGAGTCATGAGCTGAGGTAAGCATGAGTACACTATGATCGTGAAATGGAATGTAAGGCATGAGTATGTGTCAGAATAGCTGAGGTAAACTTTTGAAATAAGAATAGATTGAGCATCATTCTTTCTCACGGCCAATTCCACAACTCACTGGCACATCTATTAGCATTTGAAAACTTGACTTGGTTACTCGTTCCACCTTCTCCCCCTTAGAATTAAGCCATTACTCTAAGTCTATGGACCACTATATACACTCTAGTATAAACTGAAATCACATTACTCTAGAGTCATGGATATAACAATACATATAAAACTAAACCTACCCTATAAGACGGTATCTTTAGGTATAACAACCAATGCTAATACCTCCTTCTAAGATTCAACCCTAACTTCTGAGATACACTCTATCTTTCTATAGCCCCTAATAGTTGAACACATAATACTTGAACACTACTAACTCCGAATCCTCATGAGTATTCCTATAGTCAGAGTCCAAACCCTATAGCACTTCAACTCTTATTTCTTTTAGTTCAACCTTCAAAATTCAAACTTAGATTATAATACTTAACATGGATACCACCAAGCCTTTGATGAATTATACTACTAGTCTTTCTTCACCTACTAACTCAACGATACTACTATGTCTACTAGCCACATGCAACATGTAATAGTCTTATAAAATACCGCAACTCTATATCACCTTGGGTATACTTCTACCTCATACATACAACATTATACTTTGTTAGGAATTAAATAAACTTAATCTATTACGTACACTGTTCAAGCCTATTAGATTACATCCATAAAACCTGTATCATTACCCAAGCAATCATCACAACTACCTTAATGGCCATCAATTGTTCAAACTTAATATCTAGTGCTAAGCATAATTTATAGCCCAACCTAACACACAATTCTAACAAAACATTCATCATTAATCTTAAGCCACTATTCTTACATCCACATCCTACATTAAATTCAAGCCAAAAGTCTAGCATTAATCATCTACCACAAATGAGGAAGGCAACATAACATACTAGTCCATCAAATTGGGACATTATACCAAAATACCTCGAAAATCTACTACATACCTTCTCATAAGTAGTAATAGTTTACAACTACCAATGAAAAGAAGGTCGGGGGGGTAAAGTCACGTAATAGACATGGTCAACCTTAATCTTATATTATAAGCCCATACAATCTTATATGCTTATACGAATTTCTCACATCACACTTACTTGCCCAAGCGTGCATTTAGACTACTTTCAAATTCCACAAACAACCATGAGTCTATAATTATTACTTTCTGGCTCACCTAGCCATTTTTAAACTTCAAGCAGACAACAATTCACCTTAAATAATAACTTCTTCTCTACCTTCTACTAAACTATCACACAAAGACGTATCACTTCATTACCAACTCAATCTTATGCAAAAAGATTTGACTATACAAATATTCAACCAACAAAAAAACAACAAGTTGCTAGTGAATCAAAATAGGCCTCACATGACTTTACTAGACTTTGATTTTTGTGTTTTGAACAAGAAAATGAAATGAATAACAAAGTAATTATGCTAGTGAATCGAAAGAGCCCCACACGTCTTCACTAGACTTTGATTTTTTTCAAAAACACTATGATAACAAGATTACATATTACAAGAGATAGAAAATTGACACACCATATTCAATGATCTAAGGATACACATCTTACTCTGTATAATAAAAATATGAGTCAAACACTTCCCCCATAGACTACATACAATCCACACATGCTACTAGCTACTATATTAGTCTATCACTATAAACTGGTAAATCATTCTCAAACATCGATTATTCAACTAAAATATTTATTTACACACAAGTCACTCTCACTCTAACTTTTAACTTTATGACTTCACATCACCAACTTCTTGGTCAAACATCACCACCAATAAGTCATGACATTGACACTTAACTAATACTACTACTCGGGTGGAAATACAGTTCCAATATTCTGCTACATATTGTTCCCACTTAATCATGACAGTTACAATATAAATTCTGAAAAGAGACAAAATACTCTTAATACCACAAGCCAAAAAGCATGATTTCATCAGAATCAAAGTTCACACAAAAATCAATACACTCTGAGGCACTAATGGACTCTTCTCAAGTCCTGGCACTAATTTGAAACTCTTATATGGCTCAATCAGAAAGGACCATACCATTTAGACTCTAAACTTCTGCACTTGAATCACCCCAATAGCGATACATATCTAGGCACTTTAAATAAGAAAAGAATTGAGGTGACTATTACTTTCGTATGGGTGACACCATAGCATGAGTTAGAGTATGAAAGAGAAACATTCTAATTCTATTGAATGAACTAGAACATAAAGTAAGGGAAATATACCTAAATGCCTAGTAACCTCTTGCTTATAAGTGTGGCACGCTACACACCTATAAATAAGACTCTACCCAATGCAATTTCGCAGACATCCTCTGACCATAAACCGTGCTTTGATACCAAGTTTGTCACGACCTAACTAGGGCCTGGCCGTGATGGATATCCTAAACCATGAAGGCCTGAAATGTCCTTCTCTATCTGGTAATCATGCACAACATTCATATAATAAAAGAAGATGTGGAAACATAATCTGCTATGGAAACATGGTCAATTTTGAATTCAACATAAGTTTGGAAATTGTAAATCAACTACATCTAAATAATATCTGACTCAGTCTGCAAAATCTCTACCATATGAGAATCTGACAACTGTCTGAAATTGGGACATGGCACCCAGTAGACCAAAACTGAAATAAGTGACATAATCTAAAAAGACAGGCCTTCTAAAATAGAGAAGGCTCACCACTGCATAATCTGACCAGCTTTCTGAATTATCTACTGCTTATCTGGACCCCTAGACTGAGCCTCAGAACTTGAGAGGTAGGGGGAGGGGGTCAATACAGATTTACTGGTACGCAGAGCATATCCAAAATAATCATTTATTATTCAACATATATGAGAATAATTTAAAATAGTTCATGAGTATATCATATAGTAAGAATTCACATGGGCATTTTAAAGACTATAAAAAATAATCATCATAACTCTGAGAAATCTGTGTTACTTCTGTGCTAGATGGTATACCCTAAAACTCTAAAAAATTCCATGTGCTATATGGAAACTGCCATTAACTCGGCAGCGAAGGCCCCAACTCAAGTATGCCACAAGGGTCGGAGTCTCTGAATCTACTACGCCACACTACCATAGCCAGCGTACAATAATAATCTACCCGTATCGACAAATAAGGTTTCAGGCTAAGAGTTACTTCAACTCGTGCCTTCTTTGGGTAACCACCTAACCCTCTTTAAGCCCATTTTTAAAAATCTATCAAAATATGCAGTCTCTCAAAACATACTCTGAAAACATGCTCTGAAAACATACTCTGAAAACATGCTCTGAAGACATACTCTGAAAACATAATATGATATGGCATAAATACATATGGTATCATCATACCATTGACTTACATGTCACATCTCAAAGCCATTATTAGTCTATCGTACATCTCTGTTTCCAAAACACAAGTTTTGGAACCACCATTTCAATAATTCAATTCAAAGAAGCTCTTTCTCAAACCTCATGTAAACACATACAAAGAACTCATCTTTATCAAGCATTTCAATAGTATAATACAAGGTGGTCATCTCAATTCACATGCAATTCTTTCTCTTAAACACAAAAACATATTTATATCAAGAAACACCATCTCAACAATTTCAAATCTTGCTCAAATGCTATAATATTGTGAAAACATCTTTCAAATCACAAAACCATAATCTTTAATTCAATACAAGAGAGGGAGTTCATAGTTTATGCTCTCAACAATCTTATATCTGAATTTCATACATATACATATATATGAAAATCAATTTAGGGGAAAAGACCACAAGGCCAAAGCAATAGTACCATTGAAACTTCTGAATTGCATAATCAATAATATAGTTTTCAAAACCCCTATAAAATACATGCATCAAAACCTTTAAATCATGCTTTAACAATTTCAAGCACATGTAGTTTTTAGGATAAATCCCATGTACCTCTATTTCGAAGAATAATGAATGATTCTTGAAGCTTAGGGATTGGGGATTCCAAATCTCTAATTATCTTCAAAAACTCACAATTGAATCTTGAATTATTTGGGATTCTTGTTTGAAACCCTAGAGAGCATTCTTGATGAATTTTGGTGAAAGTGTATGTATTTAGGTGTATTTAGGATTAAATCTCGTGTTTGGATGGGTTTAGGGCCATGGGAAATATCTAGTTTGACCTTGGAATTTAAAATCCAGGACTAGAATGCCGTAAAAGGATTCACCGTGATGCTCTGGAAATTACGGTGAGCTACTGAAATTGACAATTGTCGATTTAGGTCTCATTGCGATGCGGTGGCTAGTCAATCAGGAATGCTGACACTAAAAATGCTCTAACTTTTTCACCGAGTGTCTGTTTTAGGCAAATTCAGTATTGATGGAAAGCTAATTTGAAGAACTTTTATTTGATATATAGTAGGACACCTAGTTATTTATATACAAGGAGATATGGTCGATTAAAGTTGACTCAAGTTTTGACGCTTACTAAAACTCAAACGATAGGAAAGCTTGCAACTTGAACTTGAGTTTGGGGACCTTTATGATCTCAATTCATGCTCAAATAGGTTACCGCACTGCATACTTGATTAACATGGAAAATTTGCATAGGATTTATGCCTTTTGGATCATCTACTCATAGAAATGATGGTTTTCATTCTAGCCCGAAACACGGGGCATTACAAAACCATATGAATAGTACTATGAAATCATACCGTAGGTAGAATCATGAGGGGTTGAACAATGTCCAACATACGAGTTGGATTATATGACTCATACCATATCGTCACAACTCATTGTGAGAAACCCATGCTCAAATCCAAATAAAGTTACTAAGATTAGGATTGAGTTAAGGTAAACCAAAACCAATGACCTGTCACCAACCATAAAACTCATACCCACCTAGTCATACCCATTCTAGAAACTCAACCACCGAACACTGGACAATATATTACTAGTTCACCTAACTCGTACCATATTATACGACTTGTACCCCCTTGTCATATGATGTCTAAAATCAAAAAATCAAGAAATTTTTCAACGGATCAAAACCCAGGGTGTTTTAATGGCACACTTAAATCTTACTTGTGACAACCATATCTAAAGAGTCATCCTTGGGTCTAGTAGGTATGGAATACAATTGACCACTCCCACCACATGGTTGGGCTTCTAATCGATCTCCTATCTGGCCTACCTGAGGTCCTGCGTGTGTATACGACTATGCATACCACCCTTAGATGAGAGATTAACTGTCCTAATTAGTGGAAAACTTTAAGCTGAAGAAACCTTTACTCTACGAATGGGGCACCCTCTTATAAAATAGCTAAAGGCCCTATAATCATAACAGGCCCTAGGCACTGCACTAAAACTAAAAGATCTTATTGACCCAGAATAAACACCATAACTAGAGTAACAAGACAAAAAAATGCTTAGAGTCTAACCACTACTATGGACAAGATGATAACTGTAACTAGAATGACCTCCATCAGTAATCTAAAATATAGTTGAGTGGGCCTGCTAGACTGACCCGAATGCTGATAATGTTTATGCGGAGGGTACCTATGTAAGAGGTGCTCCCTCCGAACATATGAATTATACTAAAATTACCTTGATATTGTTGGCTCTTATTGCTTCCCCTAGGATTCACGAAGTATCTCCACCATAACCTGAGTATGATAAGAAACCTTAGAAAAATATGAACATAAAATAACAAAACTTTGCATAATCATGCAAAGAGAAAGCTACCACTCTCGAACAAAACACCAAACCCTTTCATAATGGATAATCAAGATAGATGTAGTATGTCTGAACAACTCATGAATTAAAGCCTTATATTCAAAAACACTCATGGAGACCTTCTCCAGCCTTAAAGAAGTTATCTCTTTGATGATCTCTAAGACAACGAGGCATATACTTCTCTAAGAAAACCTCAAAAAATTGATTCCATGTCAATATGAAAAATTAAGCTATCTTGGAATCAGGATGACCTCTCCACCGATGCTAAACTACCAAATCAGACTAAAAAGTAGTGTAACCCATACCACTAATCTCAACGAGGCATAAATTATGGAGCGTATCCTCACAAATAATTAAAACCTTATAAGCAACCTTATCTGGTGCACCAAAAACCTAGGGGAGCCAATCTCAAGAATCTACCCAACATCTTCTACTCCTAGACAAATATAGCAGGCTGAGAAACTATTGACTTAGAAACTACTAACATAGGACAGAGCTCATCTCTGGGAGCTGCAGCTACAAGTTGCACCCTCACCTAAATATCACTCTAATCTGCAGATTGTGCACAATAAGATGGCACACCATTGTAGCGCCTCAAAACTTGGTCCTAAGATATCACACGGTGCTCAAGGCTATGAGTAGCATCAAGATGACCCTATAAGCCTGCTACTAGGTCTTTAACTCATTTCAAGATAAAATAATTAAGTAATAATATTGTATTATATCAAAATTAAACTGGAATAAGATGAAGATACTTTCTGGTTATCAAATACAGAAATTCAAAAAGTAATAGCTAGTAGTCTAACAAGCCTCTACTACTAAGAAACTAGAGAGCTATTGGAACAATCTCCAACTAACTTGAACTAAACTAAAAAAATAGATCAAATACTATAGAAGCTGAATGTCTAGATAAATGGGCCCTCAAACTATGAGGACTCACCAACTGTAGGGATATAGATAGATATGCCCAAAATCACTCACATTGCTAAGACTGAGAACCTCAACCTATATTATAAGACAATGTAACACATAGATGTATATGTGGATCAGTACATTGAGGATTTACTAAGTATATGGTGTGAATGCATAAGTAAATGTAATATCTCAATGTTATCAAAATATAAAGAATATACATGCTGTATGTAAAGGCTCATATGGCTAGAATAAATGAAAGCTAAAAACAATAGATCACGAATAATAAAACATACTGTATAAAAGTGGTGAGCCATCATATTTTAAGTCCAAAAACTGAGTTGTTATTTGTCATTCTTTTCTATAATACTGTAGGAAAAATACTTTTAAAACTACTCTAAAGATCTTTGTTGTTAGGGAAATTTTCTCAAAAGTTGTTTACTTACTTTTACTAGCAAGGAGGTTCTCTTAATCGACATAAACCATGTGAGCTATCATGGAGTCCAATATTTTGTTTCCCTAAGGGGAAAACCTCATATTGGGGAGAGGTGTCATACTTTTTCCAGGGAGTGTAACCTAAGCTAAGTGATCATATCTTTAACTGTCATCCATATAGAAATAGGAATACTGAATCTATACGTGCTTTGGCTCATTGTTTTAAGAAAGTAGGATGCGCTAAACCCACACTTTCCGCTCGGTGTTAAATACTATTCCCTTTAATATATATGCTCATTCTTTTGGAAAATCCACTTTAAAAAGTCATAATGTTTCATACCAAATGCTAACTATGTATCTGTTCATTCAAAACTGGATTTAAGTTGTAAAGTGGATTCCATATCTTAGCTAAAGATCAAAAGATCAAATATTTATAGAAAAGTATTTATAAACATATCATGGGATACTTAAAAGCATAATCATTCTTGAAATAGCAATATCCAACTAGGGCTTGATAACCCATGTATCAATTTCACATCAAAACATCATAATGCTCATGTTTGATAATGTAAATATTCATAACTTTAACTCAAAATTTGAAAAATATAGTTACAAAAATGAATTTATGAAAGTAGACATGCAATTCAACATCAAAAACACTTAAAACATCATAACCTTCTAATAGCAATAAATCGGTATGAACCCTAAATTGAAATCCATGTGAAGTCATGTAAGTTTGTAAAATAAAACTAGTTTTGGGCAGAAGGACGAAAGATTTATCCTTGTTCAAAACCCCACATACCTAAATTGATGAACTAGATGAAAAACTTGGTTTTTAGATCCTATTTGTGCTCTTGAATGTTGATTCTTGGAATTCTTGAATTGGGAACCTTGAATTTTAAACTATTTTGTGAATAGAAAGGTGGAATTTTGGGGATTTTTTAAGTTGAATGTTGAAGCGTAGGGTTTTAATTGAGAGAAATTTGATGGACAATGAGATATTTTTATCAATAATACATTTAAACATCTATTTTCATGGTTTGGGGATGTGGGCAAAAGACTAAATTGCCCTTGGAATTTAAAATCCATAACTGGGTTGTTGATTGAGGCTTCACCACAATGCGGCGAGTGGGTGATTGCGATACCGACCGCGATGCGGTTGAATTATGGTTACTCACTAGATTGTGATAATTTCTGATTTATGGTTCACCACGATGCGGTGCAATTGTGGTGACCCTTTGGAAATTGACGAATCTCAAAATGGCCTTCATCACGATGCGATGGTATGTTCATCGCGATTCTCACCGCAACGTGGTGTAATTGCGATAAGCTACTTTTTTCCAATTCAAATATGATCCAATCCTTGTCCAAAAATTCTGAAATTTACCCGAGACATGCTATTTTTACCACTAAATATAATTTAACTCAAAAATCATTGTCTCAGAGCTCGGAAGGTCAACTTCAAAATCTTCGAAGTTTAAATAGAGTCAAAATGACTAAGTCCCTTAACTCTTTGATTTATTTTTAGGTTCTAAGTGCTTCAGGTGCGTACTAAGGGCTAGACTTAGCTAGAAATATTTTGGGTATTACAATATCTCCCCCTTGGGAACATTCATCCTCGAATGATGCTAACAAAACTGAGATGCTGATAACTACGGCTATAACTAGCATGCACAACTGTAAGCATGACTAAACTGATTTGGAAATGCAAGAACTATCGAATAAATGGCTATATAAAGCTGATACTTGGAATGAAAAGAGGTGATCTGAGGAAATTTGTTACCTTGAACTGAATATGTATCTCCAGGAAAAAGATGAGGGTACTTTATTCGTATATCTACTTCTGCTTCCCAAGTGGATCCCTCAACGGATTGATTTAGCCAAAGAACTTTGACAAAGGGAACTTCTTTGTTCCTTAGTCTTCAAATCTAGCATTCAAGGTTCTCAATTGGATTCTCTTCATATGAGAGGCTATCGCAAATATGTGTGCTTTCTATGGGTAATACAACTACTGGATCACCAATACACTTCATTAACAAGGACATATGGAACACGGGGGAAATGGAGGAAAAATTTATAGTTAGCTCAAGATCATATGCCACCTTCCCAACACGGCCTAATATTATGAAAGGGCCAATATAACGGGGACTAAGCTTCCCTTTTTTTCAAAATCTCTTCACCCTTTTCATGGGTGAAACTTTCAAATAAACTAAATCACCAACTTCAAACTCAATATCTCTTCTCCTCACATCCATATACGATTTCTGATGACTCTGAGTTTTTTTCAACTTTTCTTGACTTCACTGGACTTTCTCCATAACTTTTAAAACCATATCTAGCCCTATCAACGTGAGTTCACACACTTCAAACCAACCAATAGGTGATCTATATCTTTTCCCATAGAGAGACTCAAACGGGGCAATCTGGATGCTAGCATGATAACTTTTATTGTAGGCGAACTCAATCAATGGCTAATGCTCATCCTAACTACCCTTAAAATCAAGCACTCATGCCCTCAACATATCTTATAGAGTCTGAATGGTCCTCTCTTCTTGACCATCCGTCTAAAGATGAAAAGTTGAACTAAGATGGGCTTAGGTTCTAATACCCTTCTAAAAGTCCTTCCAAAAGTGAGAGGTAAATTAAGTACCCATATATAAAATGATAGAGGACGGGACTCCTTGCAATTAACCAACTCTCTAATATACATCTTACCATAATCTTCAGTAAAGTAGGACGTGTGAACTAGTAAAAAGTAGGTTGATTTAGTCAACCTACCTACTATAACCCAAATTAAATCATGATGACATCGCGAATGAGCTAACCTATTACAAAATCCACGTTTACCTCTTCCCACTTCCAAGTGGGAATACTGAACTCTTACAAAGTACCACTAGGCCGTTTGTGCTTTACCTTAACCTGTTGACATACTGAACATTTAGCTATGAACTCTGCAACATCTGTCTTTATACCACTCCACCAATAGAACTCTCACAAATCTTGATACATCTTAGCAGCACCAAGATAAATGGAGTAATGTGCACTATGTGCTTCATCCATAATCCACTATGGCAATCTATAAACCTATGGCACACATAATCTATTTTGGTATCTCAACATGCTATCTCCCCTTCGGAGAAAACCTCTACCTTCTGATATCTGACCGACTCCCTTAACTTAACTAGGATGGGATCTTTATCTTGTTTCTCCTTCACCTCAGAAACCAAGAAATATTTTGTACTACTCTACACTCAAACGCTACCTTCAGCCAAATCTACTAAATGAACACCCAATCTAGACCATCGATGAACTTCTCAAACTAACTCCTTCTTATTACTCTTCACATGAGCAACACTACCCATAGACAGTCTACTAAGGGTATTTGCCACAACATTAGCCTTTTCTAGATGATACAAAACACCCATGTAATAATCTTTTAATAATTCTAGCCACCTTCTCTGATGGAGATTTAACTCTCTCTGCATAAACATATACTGCAAAATTTTATGGTCTGTAAACACATCAACATGCACCCCATAAAGATAGTGCCTCTATTTTTTCAAAAGAAATAAAAACGTGGCTACCTTACGATCATGAGTAAGATAGTTATATTTGTGAGGCTTAAGTTGTTTAGAGGTATAGGCTATGACCTTACCTCTCTGCATCAACATGCAAGGAATCACAATAAAAAACAAATCCATCTATACCATTAGGTAATGCAAAGACCAGGGCTGAAGTGAGTCTAGTCTTGAACTCCTGAAAACTTTTCTTATAAGAATTTAACCACTGAAACTTAACTTTCTCCTAAGTCAGTCAGGTCATAGGAGATGCAATGGATGAAAACCCTTCAATAAGCCATCTATAATAGCCAGCTAAACCCACGAAACCTCAGATTTATGTTAGAGAAATAGGTCTAGGTCAGTTTCTCACTGCTTTAGTCTTTTGGGGATAACTCTAATGCCATCACTAGAAACAATATGATCGAGGAAAGCTATTGGCCTTAGCCAAATTCACACTTATTGAATTTGGCGAACAACTGGTGATTTCTAAGAGTTTGTAACACAATTCTAAGATAGTTTGCATGATCATCCACACTATGGGAATAAACAAGGATATCATCAATAAAGACTATGACAATCATGTCTAGGTACTATTCGAATACTTAGTTTATCAAGTTCATGAAGGCTACTAGGGCATTTGTCAGTACGAAAGATATGACTAGGAATTTAAAATAACCATAATGGGTTCTGAATGCTATCATTAGGATGTCATATTCCCTTACTCAAAGGTGATGATACCCGAATCTAAGGTCTATCTTGGAGAAATAACTTGCACCTTGGAGTTAATCGAATAAGTCATCGATTCTAAGAAGAGGAAATTTGTTTTTAATTGTGACTTTATTCAATCGATGATAGTCAATGCACATTCATAAAAAACCATCTTTCTTATGCACAAATAGGAAAGGAGCTCTCCATAGACAAACACTATGCCTTAAGAAACCCTTATCTAAGAAGTCTTAGCATTGCTCCCTCATCTCTTTAAGATCAGTAAGAGCCATACGATATGGAGTAATAGAGATAGGCTGAGTATCAAAAAGAAGATCAATTCTGAATTCTATTTCCCTATCGGGTGGTACCCCTAGCAAATCTTTAGGAAACAAATTTGGAAATTTATAGACTAAGCAGACTGACTGAACTGTGGGAGTGTCAGACTTAATTCCTTTGACTCAAGATAGGTGATAGATACACCCTTTAGATATCAACCTTATAGCCTTAAGATAAGATATAAAATGGCTCTTGGGAGATACTAAATTGCCTAGCACTAAAAGACTAATTTATCAGGAAACTTAAACTTCACCACTCGAGTACTACAATCTATGGATGCATAATAGGACTGGAGCCAATCCATACAAATAATAAGGTTAAAGTTAACCATGTCTAATTCTATCAAATTCGTTTATATGACCCTATAATGGACAGTAATGAGACACTTTTTGTAGATCTTTTTGGCAATAACTGACTCACCCACTGGAGTAGAAACCAATAAGGGATAAGGGATCTTTTCAATACCTATTTCAAAATTAACTGAAACTAGTAGGGTCACTTAATAGAAACTCAACCCAGGATCCAACAACATATAAATGTCAAGATAAAAGATAGGAAGCATACTAGTAACAACATCTGGGGAGAACTCCTACTCCTAATGGGATGGTAAAGAATAGAACTGATTCTGGCTCTGACCGCCACCGATACTAGATAATATGCCCTGGGAGGGATTGGGTGATCTATTGGAGCTGGTGCACAAGTAGCTTAAGTTTATGGACGAATATCCCTGCTCCCTTGCTTGGCATATGGGCACTCTTTGATATCATGGCCCAACTGAACACATCCAAAGCAACCCTTCTATCCTCATAAATACTCACCAGGATGATTCTTACCACATCTTGCACATGAAGGATAACTAGGCCTTTCACCCACACTATTCTAAGATCTATACATAGAAGTCTTACCCTGCTATTCCTACTTGGTTCTGGGTGTGAGGGCACTATCTAAATATGGCGCTGGAAAAGGTGAATGACTCTAAAACTGAAAATGATTTCCTCCCATAAATCTTGATTGACCATACTTAAACTGCCCAATTCTAGCCTTCTTATTTCTTATATCTCTTTCCTTCAACTTTTCTACCATAATCTATTAGGTATGAGTTATAAATCTAGCAAGATCCATATCTCCAATAAGTATGGCAGTCCTACACTCCTTGAATACTAATCCAAACACTCCAGTAACAAACTTACTCATACTAGATCTCGTGTCAGCTATCAACTTAGGAGCATACTTGGAAAACTAGTTAAACTTAAGGCAGTACTCCTTCACTGTCATTGAGCCCTGCCTCAGGTTCATAAACTCCTAAACCTTGGCTTCCCGCAACGCATGTGGAAAGAACCTATCTAAAAAAGCATCCTAAAACACCTACCAACTCATGGGAGTTGCATTCTCACCCCTACCTTTCTTCCACATGACAACCCAATCATAAGAAATATCCTTCCACCTATAAGAAGGCAATTATACACTCTCCTCTTCAATAATATGCATAACTTGGGTGATTTTTTTCACCACACCAAGATACAATTATGGGTCTTCAACTACCTTTTACCCAAAAAATTTGGGTGGATTCATCCTCATGGAGTAACTAAGTCCGGCTACAGCTAAATCACCCTCTTGCTGATGTAGAACTGCAGCCTAATTATTGGGCTAAACATTAGCAGTCACAACTTAGGCTAACACCTAAAAGGTAGCCCAAAATTCATCATGAGACATATTCTCATTCAAAGGATCAACAAGATGGGGTGGCTAGTTATTATTCTTATGAGCATTAGCTCTATGAGAAGGCATATTCTGTCCTGAAAGAGCATAAGTTAATAGAAGATAGAGATAGTTTTAAGCACGATGAATTTTGAAAGAAAAAAGATAATTTCCTAAGACATCCCAAATCTTCTTACTCATAAATATGGCGCGCTTCACACCCATGCTCAAGAATCTACATAATATGAATTGTCTGACTCCCTATGACTCTCTACACTTTGGCCTCTGATACTAAGTTTTTAATGCCCTGAAACCTAGTCACGAGACATCACAGGTTCTCAAGGCTACGAGTAGCCTCAAGCTATCCTTGTAATCCTGCTACTAGGTCTCTAACTCATTTTAAGACAAACTAATCAAGTAATAATGTTTTATTATATCATAATTGAACTTGAATAAGATGAAGATACTATCTAGATATCAATTGTGAAAAATCTAAAAATAATAGCTCGTAGTCTGATAAGCCTCTACTACTAAGAAACTAGAGAGCTATTAGAATAAACCTCCAACTTAGTCGGACTAAAATGAAAACAATAAATCAAATACTATAGAAGTTGAAAGTCTAGATAAATGGGCCCTCAAACCATGAGGAGTCCCCAACTATAGGGATGCAGATAGAGATGCCCGAAATCACTCACGCTGCTGAAACTGAGTACCTGAACCTACATTATGAGACAATATAGCACATAGACATATATGTGAATCGGTACTTTGAGAATGTACTGAGTATATGGGGGTGAATGTATAATTAATGGTAATATCTCAATGTTATCAAAATTCATAGAATATGCATGCCGCATGTAAAGGCTCATATGGCTGGAATAAATGAATGCTAAAAATCATAGATTATGAATAATAAAACATATACTATAAAAAACTGGTGAGCTATCATATTTTAAGTCTAAAAACTGAGTCGTTATTTTCCATTTTTTTCCAAAAGACTGTAGGAAAAATACTTTTAAAACTATTCTGAAGATCCTTGCTATTAAGGAAGTTTGCTCAAAAGTTGTTTACTTACTTTTACTATCAAGGACGTTCTCTTAACCGACATAAACCATGTGAGCTATCATGGAGTTTAACATCTTATTCTTCTAAGGGGAAAACCTCATGTTAGGGAGAGGTGTCATACTCTTGCCATGGAGTATAACCTGAGCTAAGTGACATATCTATAATTGTCATCCATATAGAAATAAGAATACTGAATCTGTACCTATGTTGGCTTGTAGTTCTAGAAAATTAGGATGCGCTAAACCCACACTTTCTGCTCGGTGCTAAATACTACTCCCTTTAATCTATATGCTCATCCTGTAGGAAAATCCACTTTAAAAAGTCATAATGTTTCATATTAAATGCTAAATGTGTATCTTTTCATTCAAAACTGAATTTAAGCTGTAAAGTGGATTCCCTATCTTCGCTAAAGGTCAAAAGATCAAATCTTTATTCAAAGGTCTCTATAAACATATCATGATATGCTCACAAGTATGATCATTCTTGAAATAGTAAAATTCAACTAGGTTTTGATAACCCATGTTTCAAATTCATGTCTAAACATCATAATGTTCATTTTTGATAATGTAAATATTCATAACTTCAACTCAAATTTCGGAAAATATAGTTACACACATGAATTTATGAAAGTAGACATGCAATTCAACATCCAAAACACTTAAAACATCATAACCTTCAAATAGCAATAAATGGGTATGAACCCTAAATTGAAATCCATGTAAAGTCGGGTAAATTTGTGATTTAAAACTAGTTTTCGCCAAAAGGACGAAATATTTATCCTTGTTCAAAACCGTACATACCTTACTTGATGAACTAGATAAAAAAGCTTGGTTTTGAGATCCTATTTGTGCTCTTGAATATTGATTCTTATAATTCTTGAATTGGAAACCTTGAATTTTGAACTATTTTAGGAAATAAATGGTGGAATTTTAGGGATTATTGAAGTTGAATGTTGATGCCTAGGTTTTTAATTAAGTAAAATTTGTCGGACAATGAGCATATTTTGCTTAATAATACACTTAATCATCTATTTTCATGGTTTGGGGATGTGGGCAAAAGACTAAACTACCCATAGAATTTAAAATCCATAACTGGGTTATCGATTGAGGATTCACCATGATGCGGTGAGTGGGTCATCATGATACCCACCGCGATGCGGTATAATCATGTTGACTCATTGGATTATGATAATTATTGTTTTGGTGTTCACCATGACGTGGTGCAATTGCGGTGACCCTCTGGAAATTGACAAATGACAAAATGGCCTTCATCGCGATGCGATACCATTCTCATCACAATACTCATCGTGATGCGGTCCAATTACGATGAGCTACTATTTTGCCAATTCGAATATGATCCAATCCTTTCCCAAAAATTTTAAAACTTACCCGAGATATGCTATTTTTACCCTTGAAAATAATTTAACTCAAAAATCATTGTCTCAAACCCAGAAGGTCAACTTAAAAATATTTGAAGTTTAAAGGGAGTCAAAATGACTAAGTCTCTCAACTCTTATATTTATTTTTAGGTTCTAAGTGCTTAAAGTACATAATAAGGGCTGGACTGAACTAAAAATATTCGGGGTATTACAACCCCCAACTTTTCATGACCCAAAAACCAATGGTCATGATGATACTTGCCACAATAAGCCTTGACAAGTAATCCTATCATCCAAATTAATATGAAAAGGAAAAATGGTATGCCAAAACTGCAACTATTTTTAAGATATGTAAGCAATTGTTGTCAAATATATAACCTAACAACGGTTAGGGTTGAATCACAAAGAGGATATGGTTCTAATTATGAAGTTTGTAATTTAAGTGACTGATAGCCAATGATTTTCATAAGATGGGGTTTTATTATTATAATTTATAATTAGAGTTTTGATTGTAGTTAGAAACACAGTGTTTATTTGGTAGAGGTGTAAATTAGTGATGAATTTGAACTAGGGTTGTGGTTAATATTGCTAATATCATTTTCACTTGTTAGTTATTGGAGACGCTCTTTAGGACTTGTGGGAAACACAAAATTATCAATGACTAAAGTTTAACGAAGTGTTTTTCAACCTACATAGATATTTAGTTTTTAATTAGTTCAAAATTAGAGAACCCTTCTATTCTAGTTTGATTTTATTTTGAATTGGTTAATCTTTCTAAAGCATTGACTATCAGATGGAAAATTAATATTTTTGAATCATTATTTATAATCCACATCCTATTGTTAATCCCTTAATAATTCAAACAAGTTAACTTATGGTATTTTCTACTATTTGAAACAAGTAAAAATCTGTTATAATGATAGAATTAACAATGTGAATCCCAAAATCATTCAAATCTAAATGAAATTAACAATTTAAAAAGAAATCACCATAGTTCCCACAACTCTAGTTGTGGGAGTTTAGCTGATCATGAATTTATGAAAGACTGTAAAAGATGAACTCATAATTTAAAGAGTTATGCTTACAGAATATGAAATCAAATTTCACCTCCTTAGAAGATCCATAATATTTTCCCAAAATCCTCAAAATCAAAATTCAAGACTTTAATAATACTCAACTCAAAATCTAACATCTAAGGAAAGTAGTCAAAAATGCTGAGAAAACCCTAAAAGTCGCATTTTATATCTTTGAAATTCATGATTTAAAAATTAAATAGCTAAATTATCGCTCAGTAATTTAAGGCAAGGTTGGCAGCTCATTACCTATTTGATAGCTTGTTAACCAAGTCATCAAGTGAGTTCTTAAGTAGAAAGATTCTGCTTCTGGTTGATGATGGTTTTGATGACTTGCCACCTAGGTTACGACTGATCTATCTAGCCATCACTTAGTTCTTTACACACAACTTCAGGCTAACGACTTAGATGACCACTCGTCACTTAGTTGATGATTTCACAAATCTAGTCATCAAAATAACTTTTTGCTCCTTTTCTTTATTTTTTTCACAAACATTCAATTTTACTTCATAATTAACTAAAATACGATAAAAAACAACACATGTTGCTAACGAAATTACAATTGTTCGAAGTGAAAAGCTTTATATATATTGCGGAGAAGCCAACATATCAACACCCTCAACTTAGAACACTTGCTTGTCCTCAAGCATCTACATAATACAATATTATATAGACAATATGGTTGAGCACTGCATAATATACTATATAAATACGAAATAAAAAGTTGAAAGTCCATATGGTTCAAAATTGAAGACTAATAATAATACTGAATGTGGTATAACAATACCAAAAAAACTGAAATAACTGAAAATACTGAAGTCTAAATGTTTAGTCTGAAAGCCTCTAAATTTTCATAATAAGGAGTTGATGGGATATGCCCCCCAACTAACTCCAACTACTGAAGTAAGCTAAGTACTGAAATATTGAAATAATAAAGCATCCTCGAATGATGAGGACTCACTACTAGTCTACTGCTGCTGACAGAAACCTAAAGCTACCTATGCACGATTGGAAACCTAAGCATCCAAACCTAAGGTATAAAACACCGTAGCACAAAAAAAGTATGCATTAGTATGTGGTAATGTACTGGTATGCAAGTGAGGTAGGCTGAATGCATGAGGTTCATATGCATAAACTATAACTGACTAATAATATGAATATAAACATGACTGCGTGAGGATACGTGCATGAAAACATAACTGAAACTAAAATATGGGGATTGTGAATACTGAATATATTGATAACATAGATTATTGAAAACCGATATAACTGATACTGGGTGACTGTTGCTGATAGTCTTGATTTTAATAGAACTAGCTGAGTTCCCTGAGCTGAGTGACTGCATCTGACAGTCCTGAAATCTGTAGAACTATCTGAGTTCTATTACTGAGACTGAGACTGAGACTTTGGGAGGTTGTTATCTAACCGACATACCCCTAATAAGCTATTATAGCTGAGTTGGGGTCCAATTTGTAATCCTAATTGAAAGGGTGTCAATACCGCACCACTGGTAAAGATAAGCTGTGAGTGACCCTTATCTAGAAATGTCCCTAAAGTAGAATGGTGGAACCCTTATCTGGCAGTGTTAATCCACCTTATCAACCCTCAACTATTGGTGTTGATGTCTCAACCCATGCTGGCTATATAGTTCTGGAACTCAAGGATTTCTTCTAAAGGGGTCATACCCTCTACTGTCAGTGTGTACCCTCATCATTGGGTCCACTGGGTGCTAAATCCTTCTCTCAACTGAATAGATACTGAAATGATTATACTGAGATAAACTGGACTGAGTTCACTGAGTTTTGTGGACTGACAAAATATTAATGAATTTTGTTAACTGACTGAGTTCATGAGATTACTGAGTTTTCCTGAGTAATGTAATTGACTGAGAATACTACTGATCATGTCGTGACTGAGATTATCATGAATCTAACACTGGCTCTAGGAACACAGCTAAATTGTCGGGTATAAATACCCTCAGGACTCGATTGCATAATAGTAAATCATGGCATAAGTTCATAAGCACAACAACGACTATATATATATATATATCCATATTTCATTGTCTAAGACATTTTATCAAACACTTGACATGCATTAACTTGTACGTGAATGGAGATTTCATATTAACATACTATAATGACACTTTTTTCTTCACTTAGGCACTTTATCATACACATGGGGAGTATACTTTGGTTATGCTATCATCAATGTATCTAATTATCATGGTTGTATAAATCGATTTGTAATTTGAAGGGTTTCTCATGAATATTATGTAAAATATCACATACTAGGATAAATAATTGGAACATGTAATTTCAAACAAGAGTCAAAACCCAACAACAACATGAATATGAATTCCAATTCAACTAAATCATGAATATTTAGAAATACACAAATCTTTGGATTTTGAAAAGAGACTCTTGAGCTTCAAGTGTGAAAGGGACCCATGAATCAACACTTTACATACCTTTGAACAAAATTCCTTAAAGATTCTTGGAGAAATTCTTAGAATTGGCTTTGATTTCTTAAAAGCTAGGGTTTTATTTCTTGGGAGAGAATGTTCTTGATTTGGGGAAAAAGTGAGTAAATAAAGATTAAAAACATTTTTAGGGATTAAGTTCCGCACCTGGACGTGTTAAAACCTTGGGAAAAGACCAATTCATACTTGGATGGAATATTTATTTTTTGTTAAAATTTCCCGATTTGGCAGGCTGGTACGATATGGTGCTATCGCATCTAGTCACTGGAAATTGCAAACTGGGAACTGGGTGGATGGCGTGACTTGGTGAAATCGTATTGCAATACTAGATGCGACCTGGAAGTTCACTGTAATACAATGATATCGTGCTAAGACACTGGAAAAATGACAATTCTAAATTTAAGCCCTAGCGCGATGTGACATAATTGTAGAGGACCACTGGATTTTGATGATTTCCATTTTAGCTTGCTCCGCGATGTGTTGATGGCTCAGGTGGCACACAGCCTTGCTAAAGTGGCTCTAATTCTTCATCTGGGTGTCTGATTTGGGCAAATTTGGTATCGATGGAAAGCATATTCAATTTCCCACATAACAAAAAGTCAAAATATTAAAAATTCCACATGTATAAAAGTGGATTCATCTTCAAAGAAAGTCTTTAACATTTTTGGTATGATCTTAAGCTAGGTAGAAATACGGGGTATTACAATATCTTCCCCTTGTGAACATTCGTCCTCAAATAAGACTGGTTGAGATGGGAGAAACAATAATTTGAAGTACATACTAAACATGAACAACTAAAACATGACTACATGACTAACATTACTAAGACTCATACTGATTATGCAAATTTGGTGCATGATTTTATGACTGAGCTGATACATAAATGCATAACTGAGAGTACTAATAAGATGATCACACATATCTGATGTGTGAATACATGACTGAACTGACTCATATAGACATGACTGAGATTTCTAATAATGGAGTTTCTCATAAGGATAATGCATATTTGATGCATGAACACATTATTGAATATGCAATGGTAAATGGATACTAAGTTTAAAATGGGAATCTGAGCATAAAACTGGCTTGTAACTAGAACTTGAACATAAAACTGAATAAGCTTTAAGGAAAGCTATTACCTTGGGCTGAGTCTGATTTTATGGAGAAGAGGTGAGGATACTTGGTCCGTATGTGTGCTTCTGCTTCCTAAGTAGCTCCCTCAACGGACTGATTACACCAAAGAACTTTGACTAGAGGGACTTCTTTGTTCCTCAGTCTACGGGTCTGATAGTCAAGTATTTTGATTGAAATTTCCTCGTAAGAGAGACTGTTCTGGATATCTATACCCTTAATAGGGACTACAACTGCTGGGTCACCTATGCACTTCTTTAGCAAGGAGACATGAACGACTGGATGGACCAAAGCTAGCTTTGAAAGCAATTCGATCTGTTAAGCAACCTTGGTGAAGCTACTGAGAATTTTGAAGGGACCGACATATTAGGGACTAAGATTTTCCTTATTTTTGAATTTCTTCACTCCCTTCATCAGAGATATTTTTAAGTATACATGATCACCAATATCGAACTCAAGATTTTTTTTGCGCACGTCTGCGTATGATTTCTATTGGCTATGAGCTATCTTGAGCCTTTCTCTTATCAACTGGACTTTTTCTAATGTATCGAATACTAAGTTAGGCCCTTTTACAATGGCCTCACAGGCTTTAAACCAACCGATTGGAGATCTGCAACTCCTACCATAGAGAGCTTCGAATGGAGCTATCTGAATACTGAAATAATAGCTGTTGTTGTATGCAAACTCAATCAAAGAAAATTTTTCATTCCAGCTACCCTTGAAATCAATTGCACACTCCCTTAGCATATATTCCAAGGTCCTAATGGTCCTTTCTAGTTGACCATTTGTATGGGGATCGAAGGCTATGCTGAGGTGGACTCGGGTACCAAGACCCTTTTGGAATGCTTTCTAGAAATAAGAGGTGAACTCGGTACCTCTATATAAGATAATAGACAATGAAACACCATGTAATCTAATCAACTCCCTGATATAGAGTTTGGCATAATCCTAGGCTGAATAAGAAGTATGGACTGGAAAAAAATGAGCTGACTTGGTCATTCTGTCTACAATGAACCAAACTGAATTATGCTGATGATAAGTATAAGGAAAACCCATCACAAAGTCCATGTTCACTTCTTCCCACTTCCAAGTAGGAATATTGAACTCCTGGATAGACCCACTAGGCTTCTGATGCTCAATATTAACTTGTTGACATGTTGAGCACTTAGCCACAAACTCTGCAACATCTCTCTTCATCCCATTCCAATAATAGATCTCCCATAAGTTGCGGTACATCTTAGTGGCCCTTGGATAAATCGAGTAACGCACACCATGCACTTCTGCAAGAATTCATTACCTTAATTCATCTATACCTGGCACACAGAGATGACTCTAACAACGCAATAATCTATCTCTCAATTGGGAAAAAACCTCATCCTTCTGATCATTGAATGATTCATGTAACTTGACTAGACTGGAATCCCTATCCTACTTTTCCTTTATGTCGGAAACTAGAGATAATTCTGAACTACTCTGAACGCATATATTACCCTCTGCTGAATCAACTAGGCGGACACCTAGTCGGGCTAGCTGATGAACTTCTTGAGCTAACTTCTTCATACTATCCTTAACATAAGCAACACTACCCATAGAAATTCTACCGAGAGATCGGCCACTACATTGGCCTTGCCCGGATGGTAAAAGACACTCATGTTGTAATATTTCAAGAGATTTAACCACCTTCTCTGATGGAGGTTAAGATCTTTATGAGAGAATATGTACTAAAGTCTTTTATGATCGGTGAACATATCTACATGAACACCGTACAAGTAATGCCTCCAAATATTCAAGGCAAAACTACGGCTGCTAACTCAAGATCATGAGTAGGAATATTCTTCTTATGGGGTTTAAGTTGTATGGAGGCATAGTCTATGACCTTACCATGATACACAAGGAAACAACCCAAACCCACTATGGATGTATCACAGTACACTACAAACCCATCTAGACCATCTGGAAGAGCCAAAACTGAAGCTGAGGTGAGTCGAGTCTTCAAATCCTGAAAACTCTTCTTGCAAGGATCTGACCATTAAAACTTCTCTTTATTCTGAGTCAATCTAGACATAGGGGATACAATAGATAAAAATCCCTTAACAAACTATCTATAATAGCCAGCCAGACCCAAGAAACTCCTGATATCTGATAGAGAGACAGGGCAAGATAAGTTTCTTACTGCTTCAGTCTTTTGAGGATCAACTCTAATTCCATCACCAGAAATGATATGACCAAGGAATGCTAGTGACCTTAGAAAAAATTTGCACTTACTGAATTTGGCAAACAACTGATGATTTTTGAGAGTTTAAAGTACGATTCTGAGATGGTCTGCATGATCTTGCTTACTACGGGAGTAAACAAGGATGTCATCTATAAATACTATGATGAACATGTCTATGTACTGCTTGAATACACAATTCATAAAGTCCATGAAAGCAGTTGGGGCATTGGTAAGACTAAAGGACATAACTATGAATTCAAAGTGAACACATTGATTTCAGAAAGTTATTTTTGGAATGTCACATTTTCTGATTCTGAGCTGATGATAGCCTGATCTGAGGTCTATCTTAGAGAAATAGATGGCACCCTGAAGTTGGTCAAATATTTCATCAATTATGGGAAGTGGATACTTGTTATTGACCGTGACTTTATTGAGCTGACGGTAATCTATACACATTTTGAGAGAACCATCTTTCTTTCGCACGAATAAGACTAGTGTACCCCATGGGGACATGCTAGGTCTGATGAATTCCTTATCTAGGAGATCCTTCAACTATTCTTTGAATTTTCTGAGTTCCAATGGTACCATTCTTTATGGTGGAATAGATATAGGCTGAGTATCTGGAAGAAGATCAATTCCAAAGTCTATTTTCCTTTCAGGAGGAATTCCTGGAAGATCTTAAGTAAAGACATCTAAATATTCGTTCACTACTAGGACTGATTCATTATTGGGAGTTTTGGAACTAGAGTCCTTAACTCAAACGAGATGATAGACACATCCCTTAGATATCATTTTCCTTGCCCGAAGGTAGAAAACAAGCCCACCTTTGACGACTGAAGTACTACCCCTTCACTCTAAGACAGGTTCATTCGTAAGATAAAATTGGACAATTCTATTTCTGTATTTGATTATGGCATAGTAGGAATGAATCCAATCCATACTGAGAATGATATCAAAATCAGTCATCTCTAATTCGACTAAGTCTGCTGATATTATTTGCTGAGATACCATAATCAGACAGTTCTTGTATACCCATCGGGCTATGATAGTTTTACCCACTAAGGTAGAGACTGAGAAGGGCTCTGCTAGAGTTTCAAGACTGAATCCAAAATCAGCTACTGTATAAGGAGTAATAAAAGACAAAGAAGCTCCTAGATCTAGGAAATCATAAACATATACATAAGGATCTATAACGTACCAGTGACCATATTAGGAGAATTTTCCTGATCTTGTCTGGGGTGAAGAGCATATAGTCTGTTTGGGCATTGCCCACTAGTTGCACTGAAAGTGGCACCCTGCTAGTTCAGGCGACCAGACTGAGCTGAGGAATGGTTATGCTGACCCTAAAATCCTAACTGGGGACAATCTCTAATTTTGTTTACTGGCTTACCACATGCAAAACATATGTCACTGCCATCTCTACAAATATCCTTGTGGTTCTTACCATAAGTCTAACAAAAAAGATTGGTTCTTACCACAAGTCTGACAATAATTCCCTGAGATTTAGAGCCTGGCGCCCTATCTTTGTTACCCTCCCTTAACTTAGGAACTGGAGCACTGCCTGAGGAAGGAGCTGGAAAGGATGACTTTGGGCGGAACGGAGGATGGTTACCACCTTCCGACTTAGGCTGATTGA
The DNA here is from genome assembly GCF_002878395.1 of Capsicum annuum. NCBI lineage: Eukaryota > Viridiplantae > Streptophyta > Magnoliopsida > Solanales > Solanaceae > Capsicum > Capsicum annuum. Next base: position 82,331,893 of record NC_061118.1, on the reverse strand, counting down.
AATTAAATCTACCTGTTCTAGCTCTCTTATTCATCTTTTCCCTCTCTTTAATCTTATGGTCTTCTATCTATTGAGCGTGGATCATTAGCCTGTTTATGTCCATTACACTAATCAACATGGTAGTCCTCCACTCCTAGACCATATTATCATTCACCCAAGAAACAAACTAACTTATCTTAGCTATACTATCTGCCATCATATGAGGAGTATATCTATCTAGTTGAGTAAACTTAAGAGAACACTCTTTTACCATCATGTTACCCCACCTAAGGTTGATAAATTCTAACACCTTCTCTCAGCTTTAGAGGAAAGAATCTATCTAAGAAGGTAGTGGCAAACTCCTCCCACTCAATAGGCCTTCATGAATATGTTTATGATTTCCTAGATTAGACTAAGAGTTGAATTTTGAGCTCATGCTCACTGGAACGACATAAATACTGAAAGAAGGGACACTATTCCTAAAACATCTTATAGCCTTCTATACATAAATCTGGCGAGCAACAGACCCATGCACAAGACTCTACTAAATGCGGCTTTAAGACTTCCTAGGACTTTATTGAACCTTAGGCTCTGATACTAAGTTTGTAATGCCCCAAATCTAGTACCCAAAATGCTACAAGGTTCTCATGACCCCGAAGGACCACAAGCTAACCTATGACTGATATCTCTAATTGAGCACTGCATAATATATTGTATAAATATGGAATAAAGGATTGAAAGGCGATAAGGTTCAAAACTGAAGACTAATAATAATACTGAATGTGGTATAACAAAACCAAAACAACTGAAATAACTAAAAATACTGAAGTCTAGATGTCTAGTCTGAAAGACTCTAAATTGTCTAAATAAGGAGTTGAGGGGACATGTCCCCCAACTAACTCCAACTAATGAAGTAAACTAAGTACTGAAATACTGAAATGATAAAGCATCCTCAAATTATCAGGACTCATTGCTATTTTACAGCTGCTGACTGAAGCCTGAAGCTACCTATGCACGATCGGGAATCTTAGTGTCCAAACCTATGGTATAAAACACCTTAGTACAAAGAAAAGTATACGTCAATACGTGGGAATGTACTGGTACGCAAGTGAGGTAAGTTGAATGCATGGAGTTCATATGCATGAACTTTAACTAACTGGTAACATGAACATGAACATGACTGCGTGAGGATACATACATGAAAACATAACTGCACTTAAAACATTGGGATTCTAAGTACTGAATATACTGATAACATGGATTACTGATAACTGATATACCTGATTCTGGGTGATTGTTGCTGATAGTCTTTATTCTGATGGAACTAGCTGAGTTCCGTACTCAGCTGAGTGACTGTATCTGATAGTCCTGAAATCTGTATAACTATCTGAGTCCTATTACTGAGATTGATACAGAGACTGTGGGAGGTAGTCATCTAATCGACATGCCCCTAATAAGCTAATATAGTTAAGTTTCCAACTAGGAACTGGGCGTACGACGTGACACAGTGAAATCATATTGCAATACTGGATGGGACGTGGAAGTTTACTGCGATGTGGTGGTATCGCACCGAGGCACTAGAAAAAGGACAATTCTAAATTTGATCCCTAGAGCAATGCGCCATAATCATGGAGGCTCACTGGATTTTGACGATTTCCATTTTGGCCTGCTCTACAATGCGTTGATGGCTCAGGTGGCACACTATCTTACTAAAGTGGCTTTAATTCTTCGCTCGGGTGTCGGATTTTGGCGTATTTGCTATCGATTGAGAGATTATTCAATTTCTCACACAACAAAAAGTCAAAATATTGAAAATTCCTTATGTATAAAAGAGGATTCATCTTCAAAGAAAGTCTTTAACATTTTTTGAACGATCATAAGCTAGGTAGAAATACGGGGTATTACAAAAAGAATATATGTGGTCAGTACTTTGGAATGTACTGTGTATGTGAGTCACAAACTAAATCATCAAATTACTTAATATATGCTTTAAAATTGAGGTCATAAGCTGTTTTCTAAAACATGCATTTAAATTATGGTTATATGTAAAAGCTATAAGACTTATTAAAATCTCTATATCATAAGATGAAAACGTTTCTGTTAGCTGAAAAGTGGTAGAAACATCAGTACCATATGTAAATCTCGTGTTAAAACTGAATAGGTTATAAAATTATACTACGGATCATGTATGAAGAATGAGAATGAATGCATGAATATATAAAACGAATGTAAGACTAAGTAAAGCATGTGCTAAATAATCCATAAAATTGAATAACTGAATAACTACATAACTGAGCACTTGGTCATGCAATACTGAGTTGATGTTGTCTGAATACTAATCTAAGAATATGAGAGATAACATTTAACTAACACTCCCCAATATAAGCTAATTGGGGTTGAATCTGTAATCCCAGTTGGAAGTATATCAATACCATGCTACGATTATTGCCACCGACGGTGAGGATCAACAAAGATGATGTCTCGAAAGACTAAAAGTGTGTTAGTCCTAAATTAGCGGGTGGAATCTCATAACCTATGCTAGCTACGTGGTTCTGAAACATAGGGAATTCTACGTAAGGTCTCAGTTTTATACTGGATGGTGAGCCTTCTTCCCTAGGTTTGCTTGGTGCTAAGTTCTACTCACCACTGAACTGACACAGAAGCATAAATTAGTGCATGCACTAATAACTGATGTGCTCAAATATGTAATTCAGAAAATAACAGTGCATCTAAAGTAATCATGAACATGTAAACTAATGTATTTAGCATGAAGTAATAATGGTGCATTCTCATTATAAAATGTTATAAATTTCATGGTACAAACATGGTCTGAACTATAGCATCCATGATTATCTTTGTATCAGGTGTTCATAACCCACCAGCATTGAAAAGTACAATTTAATTACAATACTCTTAATGTAATGACATGATAAGAAATTTTATGACTTAAACTCAAGAATCCAAAAATTTCATCAACGTAACGAATTATCATCATTAAAGTATGAAAGAATGCTTGAAATTATGAGGGAACACTATTTCATGAGAGAATTCAAGAATTAAATGGAGAGATCATGGAATTTATGCTTTTCATGGAACCCTAGTTTATGGAATTCATAAAATTCATGAATAGGAATAGTTAATTTGGGCATTAGGATGAAATGAAATCCTCATTGAATACCCACATACATAATTTACATGACTTCTTGAAAGAGGAACATGGATTTGGAGCCTTGGGAGGTTAATTATTAGAAAAACCCTTGCTTGGTGCTCTTACAGATTTGGGAGGAAAAAGCATCGTGTATTTCATGTATTTGGAGTTATGGGATGATAAAATCATGTTTCTATAAGTCATAGGATTATTTAATATGTAAATGACTTGTTTACCGTTAGAAAACTTATGAGAAACACACATTTAATCACTTCTGAATGAGGTCCATGCCATGCTGAAAATTGCGGAGCACAAGATCGGTGCCATGCTGAAATCGCAGGTCCTCAATGGTTCCTCATGAAAATGCTCATAACGTTTTGCTCGGGTATCAGATTAAGGCAAAATTGATTGCATTGAAATTAAGGTACATTTATATATAATTTGGTGGGTCTTAATCTAAAAAATTTCATTTATTACAACAGTTATAAAGGTTCAAAGTTGACCCATGTATGATAAAATACAAAAAATTTGTTGAATCAAAAGCTTTTAACTCAACTTTGCTCTATGTGTTTTTTATGAAAATTCTTCACCTAGAAAGCACTTTACATACTAGGAAAAATAAAATGACACATACATTCACATAAAAATCATAGGATTAGAATTTATACATGTAGGAATGATGGTTTGAATTCTAACCCAAAAACATGGGGTGTTACATTATCTCGCCCTAGAATCATTCATCCTTGAAAGATGGGTAGGAACTTATTAAAGCTTTAGAATTATGGAATAAAGTATGTAACTTCTAATTAGTGATTATCCCTAAAGAAAACACTGTTAGGAATCTAAAGAAAAGGGCTTAATGGCATAACTAAATAAATTATATAAGCACGAATAATGAGATAATGAGACTAAGGTCGTAAAAGGTGTAATATATCCAAAGCCCCTTACCCCAGTGAGAAAATAAAAAATTGGATGAAATTCAAACACTGGCGTGTCATGCTACTAATCAAGGAGACTATTCTCTGTTTCCACACCGATTCACGGAGACTAGCCTCCATGACACGGTAATATCATGGAGGCTTAATGCCTCAGAATATAAAATGACCCTGAACCTCATCAATAAATTTTGAAACTATTTTGAGACACCCTATTGACATACCTAAACACATTTTTAAGTCAAAACCTTAGTGTTTTGAACTCGGTAAGGCTAAAAATAAAATGCTAGAAATATTGAGGGTATCACGGTGAATGGTCATGATACTTATCTATTGTTTGACATAATCACTTTGGGGACTTTAAACATATGACGAATAGTTGGAAACTTACCTAGGAGCTTGTGGGGTATTACAATATCTGAGATGGAATACTAGGAAAATGGAGATCGTGCACTGAACACTTATGAACTGAACCATGACTGAATATCTTAATTCGAAACATGATTCATGGAATGAACTGAATTACTTACATTGATATGAATAAATCACCTCATAGAATAGCCATAGTCATGAAACTTTGGATAGTAAGACTAGATGGAAAGATGTAAACTATAGGAGCTTATCTGTCTGATTACTAAACTGAATTACTAGCTACATGGACTAACTAATACTAAAAGTTTAGACTCAACTGGAATATTTCTTGCAACAAACTTTTTAAGAAGTTCTAATAACATAAGGGAGCAAAAAATTTGGGCATGATCTGAATAAGATATCTGATAAGGAATAGAAACATGGCTACAACTCTATAACATGCACTATAGGCCTATAAAACATAATCTAGCTATGCCTTAGGCAATGCAACTGCTAAGTTTCAAGCTTAGCCATACTTCTAAAATACTCCCTCAACTATGATTTTCCTCTTAAATACTACTCTTCATTTGATTCCATTTCTAATCTTCACATGGGCATTGATAACTCTACCTATTAAAGTGTGAGTTGAACAAAATTCTCTCACTATTTCCAGCCTACTCAAAATCACAAGGTACAAAACATAACACTATAACTGTGGTCTAAACCATGAATTCAATATCCAATATCTTTTTCAGAGCTCGGATCATAAACATAACACACCTTACAACTTCAACAGCTAACTTTAACCTCCTCGCATCACAAACATAGAAAACCTTAAAACTCTAACCTCTTATTAGGAATTCACTAACGCACAATCAATTCATCCACTTCTATACCAATATGACCATTAAGCCTACCATTATAATTGCATATGAACTTCTAGGCAACCAATCCACCTAGTAATTTTCCCATATTCTTTAACACCACTATCAATAACAAAATTTAACTACCTATGACATATACAAAAAACTTTACCTTAATCTTTCTTCACACTTATAGACTTAGATAAAACAAGCATAGAATAATATATCCATAATAAGGAATATTTACTCTCTCTCCCATCTAATCCATTGTTCATTAATTTTTATCACCACCATTTTAACATAGGAAGAGGTCACTAAAAAGATAGAACATAAGGGCCTGAAGCATGAAAGGATACTATACATAACATTGACACTTAATTGAGGGTCGATCAGTAGAGTATCAACAACATGGATTCATTAATAATATATAATCAGAGGGCATACATGACATAATCTGAATGTCACAGGTCATTAACGGTGTACCATCAATTCAGGGAACTTAACATACTGTAAAGCATGAGTACCTGAGTCATAAGTTGCATGACCTGAGTTTTGGGGTTCATAATACCATGGAATATGATTTGTACTTCTAAGTGAACGGCCACTCTTTATACTAGGAACTGGGACCGTACATGATTCTATATAAAATGCATAAATCGAGCTATGTTCATAAAGATGACTTGTAAGGCATGATTAGATGTCCTGATGACTGAAGTAAGAAATTTTCACTATTATAAGAATTGGTTGGGTATCTCCCTCCCCTATTGATGTTCCACAAAACAGGCATCATTACTAGAATTTGAGAGCCTCATTTGGTTCCTTGTTCTATCATCTCCCCTTGAGGATTAAACCTTCACTCTAAGTCTGCGAATCCATTTAATAACTCCAAACCAAACTGTAAGCACTTTACTCTAGAGTCTAGGACATAATGTTACACATAAATAATAAACTCACCCTGAAAGACTATATCTTAAAGTGTAAACCCGCTACTAGTACTTACATCTGAGATAGAACTCTTAACTTTCTATAGCCCCAATAATTATTATATAATAACTTAAGAACTTAATAACATAGAATCTTCAGGAGTATTATCATATTCTGAATTAACCCCATCTAGAATATCAATCTTCTCTTTCTATTAGGTTAATCATCCATAATAAGAACATAGATTCTAACACTTGACATAGATATCCCAAAATTTTTTGTAATGAAATATACTAACTTAGTACTACTATAGAGGAATCATGAAACACTAATCCACACAAAATTTTATGAACATACTTAGCCTTATCAAACTCCTCTATCATTGTGGTCACTCCCTATTATCTATACCGACAAACGAATTAACATAATCTAAGTCTTCCTTAATTGAGAGATCTTTCTCAAAGTGATATTAAACAAAATACACAATAGCTTTTTCGCTCCATGGATACATAAACCACTAAATTAAGATAACACTATCCCTACTTTACTATTGCTAAACTTCTGGGTTCATGCTTCTAGCTCTAGATCATATGGTGTCATAAGATTCTGAAAAGGTATCTAATGGCACATCAAACTTTTTCCTAGTTAATGATTTTCATAAATAAGAATGATCTCTTTTGAACTTTGGAACTTCAAGGAATGGATGGGACCCTATTAAGCCTTCATGCAATCTCATAACTGTCTCTGTAGATTGTCTGAGGAAACTCTATCAGTAGGAATTTAAATTTTACTACTTTTATTACCTCAAATATAAGGCATAGTTATCATGAATGGATCAATGCAATAATTAGGATAGGTTTCTAAAAAAACATTTTTACAACTCGATCTGATATATAAAAGAAGGGAAATATTTGTTAAATGCCCTGTAGCCTCTCAAATACAAGTATAGACATCTCTATACAATTCTGAAAGACTCTACTAGACATAACTTCATAGACACCCTAGGAAACTTGAACCTTGTTCTCTGATACCAATTTTTTCAAGACATGAGACTAATCCTAGTCATAACACAATGTCTGGAGCCACAAGTTATCCCAATCTAATACATGTAATAGAATGATGATTGATAAACTAATTTAACATATGATATGAATGATAAATAACCATGAGGAAGAATAACATGAATAAGTTGTTTCAATACATAACTAATTAAATCTTATAACACTACAATCTAAGAGAGAGCAAGGAATTTAAATTACAAATATTGACTCTAATAGACCATCTATGAAGGCCATACTATACTGAATATAGTTAGCTAGGAAATGCCTCCAAATATTCCAAATCAATGCATAAAAATTATAAAAGTAATATATAGGAACTAGAATGTAATACCCCGCAAAGTTTTCTTCCAGTTTGAGCCTTAGAGAGTATTCGATAAAGCGAAAATCCGAGTCTAAAATTTTTAGAAATATCTTCCCTGTATGAAATACTTTGAATCAAGTGTAATTTACCTAATTTATACTTTTTATCATGTAGAGCATTGAATAAGATTTCCATCGATACCAAATTCACCCAAATCAGACATTCGGGTGAAGAGTTATAGCCATTATAGTGAGATAGTGTGCCATCTGGCACGTTAGTGCATGCAGATCCTTCCAAAATGGCAATCGTCAAAACCCAGTGAGCCTCCACAATTCCACCACATTGTGGTCTAGTTCCAGTTCCCAACCAAGATGGCAATGTAATTTTCACCGTGTCGCGTTGTCATGCAGTTTCTCAATTGTCCATTTTCCAATGAACTGGCATAATTATGGCTCATCGCGCCAGCATGAAAACTTGGAATTTTTAGTTTAATTCCAAGGATAAAAAGGGGATTTTCTGAACCCCTATATATACCCCTTTTACATGGTAGTTGGCTTTATTTTTCTCTCTTTCAACTCCAAAAACTAGCATTTCCAAAAAAAAATTCAAAATCCCCCTTTCATCTCCAAGAAAAAATCAAGAGAGATCAAGGGAGAAATCAAGAATCTTTCTAAGAACCTTCAAGAAAATAGTTTCCCCAAGGTATGTAGATGTTGATTCTTAGGTCTGTTTCATCCAAGAAGCTCAAGAACCCTTTTTAAAAACTTAAAGATTTTATGTTTGTGAGATTCCTTGATTTTTATGAGTTGAAATTGATGTTACTTGTGTTATTGATTTTTGATTTATGTTTGTTTACAAGATTCATGAGCTTTGACCTAAGTATGTTGAATCCATGTGATGTTTGTGATGAACTATCCTTATGTTGCTTTCTATGTGATATGTTCATGACATTTGGGTGTAGAAATGGTTGACTAAGTGAAGCATGTCCCCCATAGGTTTGTTAAAATTCATTAGTGAATAGATGGTGCTATGATAGTGTGAAATCCACAAGTAGAAGTAAACCCGTACTTGTCTAGTGGTTATTGAAAGACCTTAGTGAGTAAGTTAAGAAAAGATAGTGGTAAAATCCCCAATCATATGCTCTTTGATATGTGCTAAGCCTTTAATACATGCCAAGTTGTTAGCAAGTAAGTTGTGACGTGATAGTATGAAGTTTCCCCGAACCATGTGATATCCAAATACATGTCAAGATTGATATAAGTATGAAGTACCGGGGTAAGACCTTGTTGAATGGAGTATGATCTAGTAGCATGTTTCCCCTACGCTATTATATGATTATGATTCCAAAATATTTAAAGTGACCCCTTGATGACTGTGATAATGAATAGAGGTCTACTTTTCTTAAATGCTTGATGCGATACCTTAAGGATTTTGAGGGGGAGGGTATTCTATGATTCCTAATTTCTTGAAAAGATTCTTGAATGATCGTGATGATGAATGAATGATTGTAATGATGCATTAATGATCGTGATGATGAATGAATGATTGTGGTGATGACTAGTCAAGAATGATTATGCTTTACTTTTATGTTATCAAGTCCTGGGGGTATTTATACCCGACAATAGAGCCTTTTTCTAGTGACTATGTTAGTTCCTCGATAATTCCAATCGAGCTATGATTCTCAGAACTCAGTGAACTATAGAACTATGTATCCTCAGGCAATTGCAGAACTTACGAAAGCTTAGTAATCTCAGTAATCATAGTTATCTCTATAATCTCCGTATCACTAGTAATCTAGCCTTAGTCCTAAAATTAGCTCAGATCTAATAGTACTCAAGTATTCAATTCTAATCTCAGAAGCAATTTGAATAATCTATTCAAGCTTTGTATCATTAGTCAGATACCGTGATCTAATAGCAATCTATTAGATGTAGAACTAAGTGATCTAAGCATAAATCAGTCAGATCTTTGAGAAGTATGTCAGTATTAGATTTAATTCAGTTTGTGTTCAATTAAGAATTCAGTCAGATTCTTTCAGTTGGAAGTAGAAACTAGCATTGAGCGAGGGAAGGGATGGCGGCTCCTCCCATCAGTGAGAGAGAGGTCGGAGTCATTAGTAGCAATACCTAAACTCTAGAATAGCGTAGCCAATGCAGAATACAGAAGTCACCATCAAGAAAATATTATAACCTCCAGAGAGAGAGTATTTGACTAATATATTGCCTTAGGTCAACTTTCTGGTAAGGTTCATCCATCAGAGAGAATTGACCAGAGAGATGTCTTTACCCGTGGTACGGTATTGACACCATTCCAGCTGGGGTTACAGGTTAGACCCCACCTGTGGTAGGTCGGAGCATGTTGGTTAAGTAACTACTTCCCATAATTTCAATTTTAGTTTAAGTATCAATCTTTAAAAATAAGGACTATCAGATACAGTCATCTATCATTATGAGGAATTCAGATAGTTTCATTGATTCATGGGCCATCCCTTCAGATAGGCTTGGTCTCATATACAATTATTTGATATCATATTCAGAGTTATGCTGCTAGATAGGCTTGATTCACATTCTCAAATTCTATTGAGTATCTTTATTGTCAGATTAAGATATATTCATATTTCTTATCATTGATAATAGTTTTTAAAATCATCTATTAGAGAGGTTGATCTCGAATCCTGTCAATTGAAAGTAGTAAAAATCAGAATTTAGTCCTTGATATAAGTGCATCCAGATCCTCAGTTATCAGTATCAGATAAATCAGTGATTCAGTATCTCAGTGTCAGTAGTGAGTTCAGTCTGCGGTAAAGTGGTATTCGAGTTTCAGTATCTAGAGTTGTGATGATTATGATTATGGTCTGTGTATTCATGTATGCGTTCTCGTGCGACATTTTCATGATTATTCAGTTTAGATATTGTGCATGCACGAGCCTTTGCATTTAGCCTTACCTTGTCTACTTGCTCAGTACATCCCTGTACTGACATATTTGCGCTATGGCATTTTATTTGCCACCATAGGTTCAGAAGCACCGAACCCAGAGTTTCCTCAGTAGTTCCATCCTAGTCAGCAGCAGTAGTCCTAGTAATGAGTCCTCTTCTTTTGAGGATGAGTTTCAGTTTACTATTATTTACATAAGATTTTGTTTATATTTTTAGTTGAGGGAGTTAGTTGGGGACATGTCCCATCAACTCCATAGCTCAGACAGTACAAAGGCTTTCCAGACAGATGTCAGATATATTAGTATTCAGTTTTCTATATTTTGAGTATTTATAGATATGTTAAACCTTATGGCCAGTTTTTCCATTTATTATAAATATTATGCAATGTAAAAGTACAGATATCAGTAAAGGATTAGCTTGTGGTCCTTCAGGATCATAAGCATAGTGTGACATCTCGGGATTGATCTCGGGGCGTTACATAGAATTGACTTGAGTCCTTAAAATAAGAGAAACTATGACCTACTGCCTTATTTTTGTGAATTGTCTGACACTGGTGTGTGGGCTAAAACTGGTAGCTGCATTATGAAGGAATGTATCCACAAACTCATATATGTGGTTAGTACTTTGAAATGTGCTGATATATGGGACATGCACTAAATCATGAAAATACTTAATGTATCTTAAAATTGAGGCCCTAAGCTATTGGTTGAAATATTCATTTAAATCATGGATGTATGTAAAAGCTATAAGACTTATTAAAATCTATATATCATGAGCTAAAAATATTTCTGTAAGTTGGAAAGCAGTAGAAAAATGAGTACCATATGCAAATCTCAAGTTAAATCTGAAAAGGTTGTAAAATCGTGCTATGGATTATGTGTGCAGACTCAGAATGAATGTATGAATATGTAAAACAAATACAAGACCAATTAAAGCACGTGTTTAAATAATTTGTAAAACTGAATAACTTAATAATTGAATAACTGAACACTTGGTCATGCAAACCTTAGCTGATGTGGTATAAATACTGAATGGAGACTATGGGAGCTAATATTTAACCTGCATACACCAATCTGACCTAATTGAGGTCCAACCTATAACCCCCAATTTCATGGGTATCAATGACTATCCATGGTTAATGACACTGATGGTATGGATCTAAAAAATTGATGTTCCAAAGGACTAGGGTGCCAGTCCTAAATTAGTGGGTGATCCCTAAACGAGTACCAGTCCTAAACTGGTAGTGAGATCTCATAACCGATGTCGGCTATTTAGTTCTTGAACTTAGGTACTTTTATCAAAGGACTCAGTCATATACGATGGGTGACCCTTAATCCCTAGGTTCACTTGGTGCTAAGTTCTACTCAAAATTGAACTGACATAGAAGCATAAACCAGTGCATGCACTGATAATTGATATGCTCAGCTATGGAATTTTTAAAATAACAGTGCATACATATTCAAAAGTAATCATTAACATATAAACTGATGTATTTAGCATGATGTAATATTGTTGTGTGCTCATTATAAAATGTTATAAATTTCTTGGTACAAACAAGGTGTGAATAACTAGAAATCTTGAAACCTATAGCATGCATAATCATCTAGGTATCAGGTGTTCATAATCTACCACCATTGAAAATACAATTTAAATACGATAATTTTAAAGTAATTACATGATAAGAAATTTCATGACTTAAACTCAATGATATAACAATTTCATTAATGTAACAAATTATCATGATTAAAGTATGGAAGAATGCTTGAAATAATGATAGAACACTATTTCATGGTAGAATTCAAGAATTACATGGAGAGATCCTGGAATTTATGCTTTTCATGGAACCCAAGGTTACGGAATTCATAAAAATCATGAATAGGACTTGTGATTCGGGAATAAGGATGAAAGGAGATCCTCATTGAATACCCACATATCTGATTTTCATGACTTTTTGAAAGGGTAGCTTTTATTTGGAGCCTTGAGAGGTAAATTCTTAGAAGAAACCCTAGCTTAGTGTTCTTAAGAATTTAGGAGGAAAATAGATCAGGTATTTGATGTATTTAGGGTTGTGGGATGTGAAAATAACAATTATGTCAGTCAAAGGATAGTTTAGGAAGTAAATGATTTGTATACCCTCATAAAACTAAAGAGAAATGTGGGTTTTATCATTTATGTGCAAGGTCCATGCCACATTAAAATCGAGGACCCTCGCTGGTTCGTCGTGAAAATGCTCATAACTTTTCAATCGGATATCAGATTGAGGAGAATTTAGAAGCATTAGAAAGAGGACATATTTATATATAATTTGGTGGGTCTTTAGATTAAAATCTCTTTTATTCAATAAGTTATTCACGTTCAAACTTAAACCCTGTAGGATCAATTACCCAAATTTATCGAATCAAATGCTATTAAATCACATTTTCTCTAATTTTGTATAGTTGAAAAATATTCACGTTGAAATTACTTTAAACACTAGGTAAATAATCATGACACAAAAATTCATATACAAATCATGGGGTTAGAGTTTATACACGTAGGAATAATGGTTTGAATTCTAGCCTAAAAATATGTGGTGTTAGAGGTGGAGGCATACCCAGAGTGCCCTAGGCGCTTATTTTACTATACACTCAGTGTGTGGCTTCATTAGAAGTAGTAGGATCATTAGTAGTAGCACCAGGCTCCACAAGTGTATTTATAGTAGTAATTGATGGAGTAGAATACTCCCCAACTATCTCAGTAATTTCCAAATATTTTGGTGGTCCACTCGAAGAGGCTCCTATAGCACTAGTTTGTTTTGCTTCTTCTCTTGGTTTATCTGCTTCTTTAGATATTCTCATTTCTTATTTCCACTTTTTTTTCTTCTTTTTTTTGCTAACTTCATTTCTTTCTTTGCTCTCACTTCTCTTTATTTTATCTTTCCTTTTAGGATTAACTTGTTTCCCATTAATGTCATACAATGCTTTCTCTTCTTCTTCTAAATCATAATCAATTGGGGATAAAAATGTCAAAGTCTAATGCTTTTGTAATATTTTGATATTGTCCCTCACTCTCTCTAATACTTCCTCAAACTTGGAAAGATTAGGAACTTCCATTTCTCTCACTCTTTTATTAACTCAACGATCCATGCCATCAATACACCCATGTAGATTGACATAAGATACAACAACTTATTTGATTTTTCTACCAATGAATGACTCAAAATGTTGAGCAAATAACTTTAACTAGCCTTGAATCTCTTTTCTTGCTTGACCATCTTCCTAAAGTTCTTGGGAGTTAGAGCATACTTAGAAATTGAAGCTGTGAAACTGCTGGGACCTCAATATCATTAGTAGGCACAGTACGTACATATTAAGTAGTGAAGGGATTCTGCTAGTAAAATTTGTGAACATTGTGCAGATTTGAGGTAATTATAGGTGTATGAGCTCCCTCTGTGGTCGGAGTATCATCTCAAAGACTGACTCCTTTACCTAAAAGCAACGCAGGCCCACTTTTATCGCTCCTATCAAAGCTATGTTTCTTTTTCACCTTAACTCTATTATCCACACCAATAACCATAGGGACTTTAGCATCCTTACATAGCCTAGTAATCAAGAAAGAAAAAGGGTATGCCATATCGGTTCATATTGCTCGAATCTTGATTTCATCAGCAATTATCTCTAAAAATTCAACAGGAACCCCAACATAAGACATGCTATAACACTACTCTTGCATCATCCATTTTATTATCTCTTATTATCAGCATTAATCTGAATGGCATGTTTCCCCAATAAAACTTTGCAACCTAAGATAATATAGCTTTTGTAATTCTTGTACATGAGTTATATATCTACTCCGGTTCCCCTTCTGCTATGATTTGCGCTAACCAAGGGCATTGATTATCTTGTTATTAATTTTGTAATAGAATTTAAGAGTAGTGGTAAGGGGTACCAAGTTTGTTCCATACAAAAATCATTGAATAGTACAATCAACATGCTTACCATAAAACCCTAAACTAGTATACAATCCATGTTTTCGTTGTCCATGTATTATATCTCTTCTTACATATGTTTTCCAAAGTTGTAATATAGTTTACATAAAATTCTCTCATAATATCTGGAAAGTATGATACTCCTCCTCTAGTGGTCCATTCTAAATCTTGAAACTCCATCGTTTTTCCAATTTTAGGATACTTGCTCAATCCAGATGTAATGATCATGATTTTTTCAAAAAAAGTCCTTTTCATGTTGCATTTACCAGTGGTTGCCAATCCTTTATGATATATTTTTTTTGCTCCCTTAACTTTCTATCTCAAACTATCTAAAATAGCATGATTTTTACTCTTAATTTCATCATTTTTCATAGGAAAAACTTCTTTCACGGGGTAGTCTAAGGCAGAAGAGTCTTCTTCTTTAGACCTCTCATCTTCAGAGTTGGAATTGATCTAAATAGCTATGAACCTCTCATCAGACTAAATGTTTGGCTCACTTATATGAAGGTTTTGCCTTATATGATATCCCCACTATCAAGCTTGTTAAGGTTAACTCTCGGATTCATCGAACGGGCTCCAAGTTGAGGTAGTTTTCATTATTTCCATGTTTGTACAATTTTGTTGACCCTTTGGAGAATAGTTGTATCTGTACGATAAAGAAAAAATTAATTTGTAAGTAAGGAAGCAGAGAGTATACATAATATTATATCAATTTTACATTGCTGATGACATGAGTTGATAGCTCATCAACTTTTTGATGACTTGTCAACCCCAAAGTCGACCAATAATAGTAACACCCCATAACTTAGTGTCATAGGTGATGACATACTTGAAAAGTTGTCACTTCGTTGACATCTTGTCAACTTAGTCATCAACCTTAAATAGAAGTACCCCAAAGTTTTTTTATCATAGGTGACGCCATAGTTGACAGCTCATCACTTAAATTATAGCCTGTAATCTTAGTGGTCAACCTAAAATAGAATCACTCTAATTTATCAGCATGGATGATGACATATGTGATGACTCATCATCTTATTGACATCTTTTCAATCTCATCGTTAACCCAAAATAGTATGTAATGCTTTGAATTGTAATGTTGGGAACTTGGTTTGATAGTTTTTCAACATATTGATACCTTATCAACCCTAGTCATCAATTGCTAAGCATGATGCACCATCAACTCTACATAGTTGAATTGTGAATAGTTTTAAGGGTATTTGTGAATTTCACATTAGGTTACTTAGGTTACTCTTCCTTGAGAAAATTTCATAACTTAGAAATCTACAATGCCCACACCTATAATTTTGACCTTCATGGTCAATTTTCAATAATATTATCATCTCTTTAAATTGGATAGACTATATATTGTCCAATATGTCAGATGTCTTGTTGAATATCAGTGTTATTCTACCCTTTTCACTTAAGCTTGAGAAGGAAAATAATTGTCATGCCATGATGTTTAGGTGGAACACATTAACTCAAAACTAATAGTAAACTTGAACTTGTTCAATAATATGCAATAAATAATCTCCTCAGCTTGCGTAAATACAAAGTAAAGTAATAAATGACTAGTTATAATTTCAATGGGAATTTACTTGGTTGACATTGAAAAGGAAAGGGACGATTGAGAAGTGTAAGGTAAGAAGAATAGTGAAAGATTTCAAATAAATGGGAGTTTTATATTTTTGTATTTTTCTTTTACATATATATTTTCATTTTTCTAACTTGAATGAAATAAAATTTAAGAACTCAAAGAGAATGAAAAGAAATAAATTTCTTCAGGTAGTGGGAATGTCAGGATTCTTAGTGGGCTTGATTGGGTTAGGGTTTTGTCCAAATTTTAAAGGGTTTAGATCGAGTCAAAGTTGACTTCCATAGGCTAGAGTTTTAACTAACGCCTCATTACTAGGTTGAAAGCTCATCACTGATTTCATCAACAAAAAGTAGAATGATACCTCAAAGTTGCATCAGTTGATGACAAGGAGTAACTGCTAATCACTTTGGAGACAGCTCGTCAACCATGTCATCATGGCTATCTAGATTATGTTGTAGCTTTACTCTAGGTTAACGACAAGGATTGATGACTTGTCACTTTGTTGATAGCTCATCAACCTTGTCGTTAATGTTATATAATTCTACAAATGATTTTTTTCCCATGTTGACAGTAGGATTGACAACTAATCAACATGTTCACTTGTCAATCCTAATTTTTCCAGTGATCTTAGATTATTTTGTTTTTGTTTCGACATATCATAACAAACATATTACCCATAGTGGTACCTAAATAAAATATAACAATTTACAACACAAACCTTTTGATTGCCTTCCAAAAGGGCTTGATTTAACATAACAGCATGACTCAATTATATAGACTACTAATAATTCATCAAGATATACCTTAGATAACACTTTTACTTCATTCATAAAGCAAATGTATTGCATGATTCTTTGCTCATTGACTTTGAATAGGTTTCACTCTTTGTTATCTAATTCAACTGCTCTAGAATGGAAAGACTTGAGTACTTTATATTGTTGAGACCTTTTAGATTTTAGTTTCCTAGAAAAAAAACATAAATCTTGAGTCGAATTGTAATAACCAATCACCCACTTAGAAGTCTCTTATTTCGATTCTCTAATCTTGGTACAATTTCATCCTCTCATTATAAAGATCATCTCATTCATAAGCTTAGAGTCAAAATTCATCCATCTCATTAAGATGATCTAGCCTTATATCAACTGCTTCTTTTAAACTCAAATTTAAATTCTCAAGTACCCACAACTTCTTGTGTTATAGCTCTACAAGAAAATGACAAGCCTTACCAAATACTAGTTTGTAAGGAGATATTCCAATGGGTATCTTGAAAAATATTTGATATGACAAAAGATAATCATCAAGTTTTCTCAACTAATCACTTTTTTTTGTATCAACGGTCTTGGCCAAATCAATCTTGATTTCCCTAATTGGCACTTTCACTTGCCAACTAGTTTGTGGGTAATATGGTCTATCTACCTTGTGTTGCTTCACCCCATACCTTTTTAGTGGTGTTCGAAACTTCTTGTTGCAAAAGTGAGAACCCCTATAACTTATTATGGTTTATGGTGCATAAATATGAGAGAAAATATTCTTTCTCAAGAATGCAACAATGCTCTTGCCTTCATTCTCTGCTAGAGCTACAACTTCTACCAATTTAGACACATAGTCCACAACTACTAAGATTCACTTAATACCATAAGAACTCACAAAGGGCCCCAAAAATTCTATACCCCACATCTCAAATAGTTCAACTTCCAGCATCATAGTCATTGTCATCTCATGGTGTCTAGAGATTGACACTTGTCACTGACATTGGTTGGATGCCCTAACAAAATAATAAGTGTCTCTATAAATCGTGGGCTAATATTAACCACTTTGTAAGATATCTCTGTCTTTATGATCACTTGCATGGTGTCCTCCCTCTATAGAAGAATGACACACCTGCAAAATATTTAACAAGTCCAGCTCATGTACACAACTCCTTATAATGTTGTTAGGGTAACATCTAAACAAATAAGGTTCATCCCATAAATACCTTTTTCCTCAAGTAAGAACTTCTTCCTTTGATGAAATCTAAGGTTATCTATGATGATTTCATTGACCACATAATTTTTAAACTCTGTATACCATTGCACCATATCATGATTCGTTGCACGAACTTGTTCATCAAGAAAAGAGTCTTCAATTTCTAACTTTTTTGAACTCTTCCCTTCATTCTCAAACAGAGCTATATGGTCTGCCACTTGATTTTCACATTCTTTCATGTCTTTGACTTCAAAGTAAACCTTTTGTATCAGCAACATCTATCTAATCAACCTTGATTTTCCATCCTTCTTTGACATTAAGATCTTAGTGTTGTATAGTTTGTATAAAAAACCACTTTTGTTCTTAATAAGACGATTAAACTTTTTTTAAAGCATAAACTAAAGGTAAAAGGTATTTCTCCATGATAATATAGTTCTTCTATGCTCCATTTAATGCTTCACTTGCTTAATAAATAGGGTGAAAGAGTTTTTCTATCTTTATCCTGAGAAGAGCGCAAAGCGCAACCCCGCTTGAATAAAATATCAGTTGAAACAATTTTGACCAATCTGGAGAAATAATTATGGGAACAACCACTAATTTTTCTTTAAGGCACTAAAATTCCTTATAATAATCATCATCAATTACAAACTTGTCTTTCTCTTCCAATAATTTGCAAAGTGGACTTGTAATTTTTGAAAAATCCTTGATAAATATCCAATTGAATCCTACATAACCAAGAAGACAACACCCCCCTTTATTGAGATAGAAAGAGGTAGTTTTTCAGTAACTTTAATCCTGGCTCAGTCAACTTCAATCCATTTAGCTGGACTTTTATGCCCCAATGATATGTAATCCTTCACCATGAAGTGGTATTTTTTCCAGTTAAGGATATAGTTGAAATCCTCACAATGTTGTAGTGCATTGCTAAAGTTCATAAAATAGGTATCAAAAGAATCACCAACCACTTTAAAATCATCCATAAGCACTTCACAAGTATCTTCCCACATGTCCTAGAAATTAGGCATCATGCATCTTTTTAAAGTGGTCTTCCTATTATATAATCCAAACTTCATTCTCTTAAAAGCAAAGGTTCCATATGGAAAAGTGAATGTATTTTTTTTAATCCTCAGGTACAATCAATGTTTTATTGTAACCTGAATATCCATCAGAGAAGCAATACGAACCCTATTCTGCCAACAGATCTGATATTTTGTCCATAAAGGGCATTGGATAATGATCCTTCAGCAACTCAACTTTCAATAATCCATACACACCATCCACCTTGTCACTGGCCAGTGGAATCAACTCATTTTTCTCATATTCTACTGCATTCGTGCCTCCTTTCATGAAAAAACACTAGACTAGGCTTACCCATTTGTTGTAAAAAATTGGGTAAACCACTCCTGCATCAAGCCTCTTAATTATTTCCTTCTTCTCCACTTCTTGCATTTGTGGGTTGAGTATATGCTTATGCTCAATAATAGGAGTACAATTTTCTTCTATTTGGATCTTATGAGTATAGATCCCTGGTGAAATGCCAATGATGTCGGCAATCATCCACCCAATAGACCTCTTATATTATCTTCACACTAATACAAAGGATCAACCTAATGCTTCACCAGTTAAGTCGCAATGATCACTTGTAGAGTATTACTTTTACCAAAAAACACATAATGAATTTGGCTTGGTACATTTACCTTACACCGATGGTTCTTCAATAGAGGGCTTTGCAAGAGGTTTTGGTCTATTTTTCAAGTATAACTCCATTTTCTTAGGTGCATTTAATTATGATCCCATTCCATTCAATGCACATACAAACTCATACTCATCCATTTCTTCACTATAAAAATTCATTTAGACTAAAACTATGGTCTCTACAACAAATGTTTCTTCAATTGGTACCCCTAGATCAATCTCATCAACAATATAAATAATCGATACTACACTCATCTTCCAAAGTTCTTCATAGAATGGCAGACATAAAAAATAACTTCTTTATCACTGAGCCTAAATTTCAGCTCATTCCTTTCTATATCGACAAGTACTCTATTAGTTGCTAAAAATTGCTTTCCCAAAATTATTGGCTCTTCAAAGTCTACTTCACAATAGAAGATTACAAAGTTTGCAGGGAATATAATATTAGCCACTTTGACAAGCACGACATAGAGAATACAAACTGATCACTTCACTGAGTGGTCCACCATCAATAGCCTCATTGATGTCGGTTTAGAGGATCCTAAACCTAGAAGCTCTTATAGTGCTAAGGGCATCAACTTAATTCTGGATCTAATATCACATAGTGCCTTAGCAAAACTAAGTTCTCCAATCATAGAAAAACTAAGTTCTCCAATCGTACATGATATGGCAAATGCTCCCAGATAAGATTTCTTCATCCCTAGTGATCTAGTAGTATTGCCACTGGAATAATAAAGATTATCCATGGGCACATAACTAAATATTCTCTTCTTCATCACTAGGTCGTTTATATAGATAACATATCCTATCATCTGCTCTAACACTTAAACTAAATGTATATTTATAGATATATGCTTTAATATCTTCATGAACTTGCTACACTTTGCTTCATTTGCCTTCTTCTTCAATCCACGTAGAAAGGAAATAGAAGGATTAGGAACCTTGGTTAGTGGCATATCTGAATATTTCCCTTTCTTTTTGCTCAACTCATCAACATTCTTCTTCCTATTTTTTTGACTCTGTTAGTTCACTTTTATGCGTCCATCCTTCTCTAAAACACCATCATTTGATACAATATGTTGTACCTGCAACATAACTATAGGTTGTGCCTCGCATAACACTCTACCACTTTGCATGGTGAAGGCTAAACATGTGTTTTTATTTCTTAGATTTAGAATGTATCACTCAGCAAAGTTCCACTCTTCAACTGATTGAAGGTTGCCGACAACTTATTCATCTGATGTTCTAACTTCTTAATTGAGGTTTAATGTGAGTCAACCAGCTGGTTCATATTAGAAAAATCACTCTTTATCTCCTTAACACTTGTGTAAGTGGATCTACTCCCTTCAGCAGCTTAGCCATCATATCCTCTATAGACATATTTCAGGAATCATTCACACCATTAACAAACTTTTTCGGTGACACAAACAAACCAATTCGATTGTTCATCTTCTTCATAATCCCTTTCTAAAAGTCTCTATAACTTGAATTTTTCATAGTAATTATCCCTCTAATAGTTCTAACCTTGGTTTCCTTGGTAATTGGCTCGGTAACTCCCATGGTTATTCAAATTTTTTCCTTTTTCCTCGAAGTCAGATTCAACTCCTCTACTATGTGACTGATAACACTCAACTTACATGTCAATTTAAGTGCAAAGCATTTGTCTTCAATATATTTACCCAACTGTGGAGTTGGGGTCGAATCCACGAGGAACAATGTGAGTGGAAATCAAGTTAATTCAAAATAATAGATACTTGTTAAATTCAAACCAGTATTAAACAAATATAAAAATGAGGGAGATAAGTATCAACACTAATATTTCTTTTTGGGGTTATCTAGTATAAATTCGGGGCTGTGAATAATTAGAGTTTTATTAGTTAGGCACAGATCTTGATATTATGTATTACTAAGGAAAGTGACATGTGGATTCTAATAGTTAACTTCATTATTAGTAGGTCAAATGTGGTAGGTTCGGTTATAGGTTTTGATGCTAGTTTTTCAACAAAACACAAAACTATCACCCGTTGATTCTTTCAAATACCTAATGGGTGTATTCAAATATTGGTAACCAAACCCCAATTTAGGCATCCCTATTTCTATGACAATACCCATGGTATAGTTAACTTCACAACCACCCTTGTGTCTAAGATACTGATAGATTAGAAAACTACACACATAATTGTCTACAATTGATTTGGTCTCCACATCCCTTTTTCAAGGATGATATGGATTACTAAAGTTCACCTCAAACCCTTATTTTGAAGATGGCTTTGAGCTTTCTATAGTTTGGAGTTTTCATCCTTCAAACCCATATGGGTATTTTGGGATTTCACCCACAAATCTAAACCAAATTGATTAGGGAATGAAAAAACCTATCAACATTAACTGCTAAATAGAAGCTAACAATAACAAACCGCACACACTTTAATCCCTATTCATACATAACCCCAAGAGGGAGATCTAGATACACATAAAATAAATAAGGAAAGATATACCCATAATCTCCATTGAAATGATTTAGTGAAGACTAAGTGAATGTTACTTCAAATTATAGACTACCATAAATCTCCAATGGAAGTGAGCTATTTCTCCACTTAGAGGCTACTTCGTTGTATTCTTCACCTAAAACATATATAATATTATCTTCTCCTAGTATGGAGGCTATGAACTCAAGAACCAAACCCAACTATTGGGGAAGATGGAGTATAAGAATAATTAGGGTTTGAGTTTTTTTTGTCAAAAATTGGGATCAACAATATGCATTTCCAGTTCTACCCTTGGGCTTCAATCTTTCGCTAAACTGCGATCGCACAAGCTTGGACACAATAGTGGCTACTGCGACCGTGATTGTCTCACACGATTGCACCTTGTGGACCATGCTTAATGGCTGCGATCGTGGTCCTTAAACTGCAACCGCGGTAATTAAGGCAATTCTGTTCCAGGTTTTTAGTTGTACTTTTCTTTTTTCCTTTTGATCATTTTTAGTTCCTATCCACACCTTTTCCTTTCACCAACTATGAGCCTGCAAAGTATGTATATTAGTCTATTGAATCATAATTATGTCTCATTTATTCATTCAAAATAAGGTAAGTACGAGTGTTCAGTGCAAATGAGTGGTAAAATCACCACTCATCATCACCTACAACTTAAATCTCATCCTCAAGCAATAATACCTCTTACCATGAGACCACAATCATCTATGCCTAAACTTCATGCCTTAAAGATCTCAATGACTTCAAAAGTAGTCAGTACCATAAGTAGCTTAATGCACATGAGCTATGCTATTATCACTACACCCCCTCATCAAAAGATGCAACATCCAAGGATGCACAAGACTTCAAAGAGCAACCAAGAAACCAAAACTAGTACTCTAGTAGTGACTAACTTTTGACAACAACTAAGCTATACTCAATTCTCCTCATTTCTTGGAAGGTGACAAAATCGAGCACCTCAATATGGTTACATGCCAACCTCACAAGAAAAAAAATTCCACACACCAAGCTACCAAATATGCAACAAGGAATTTTAAGTGCAAAAAATCTCTCCCTCACAATAGAAATCTCTATGCAACAGGTGTCATGCCATAGGCTTGCCCCTATTTTCACTCGCCACTACAAAGAAAGTAAATGGTTGAAGATCTCAAAGGACTTTTTGAGCTTGTAATGTATGTTCCGGATAGGGTCGGATATCATTTGGGAATAACATGGATACACCTTTCCTTGAACATGTACATCGCACTATTTAATTTGTCTTTTTGACTATGGGCCGCTCCTCTTTATTTTTATCTTTTTTCATGTGTCTTCTTTTTGCTTCCATTGTTCACTCACTTTCTTTCATTTTTTTTCTTGCAGTTTTTGTGCAATTCATTGGATTGTTGGATACTCTCTATTTGTATTAATTTATTTTCAATTCTAAGGCACAATAGGCATTTCACTTACAACTTTGTGGCCCTAACCTTATTTCAATCAATCTTTACCACCCCTAACTTAGGCTTTTAGCCTCAAGTTGCAATTTTAAATTCAAGGAGGGTATGGTTCAAAAGATGGATAAAAAGAATGGTTCATGACCGTAAAGTGTTTGTCAAAGAATGATCCAAATGCTCAAAGTGGATAACTAGGGATTACATTCTTGCTTGGGTAGGCTTTCTAGGATAAAATGGCTTCCAAAGTCACAAAGATAACCTAAGATCATTTCTCCAACCAAATACAATAAAAATTAGCTTTGAAAGACTAACAAGGTAAGTTCTAGATAACACAAGTATACCAGAGATGAATGAAAGAAGCTCACCACACATGGTATGAAAAATTCCCCAAGGAGGCTCTAATGTCCCTCCCGCTAGAGACGAAAATTGGAGTATCTATTTCTATTAACAAGACAATTATTTATGGAGTCACAATAACAAAAAAAGCTTTATAATAAGGTTGTTCACATCCATGGCCTTGAGTTTGAAAATTATTGGATGGAGAGGGGTTCTTTGTTTTGCATTATCACCATGCACAATTTGCTAAACATGGCATCAACCAAAGCTTTAGTCTCACATTTTGGCTAAAAATGGGCAAACTAACCATATGGATACTAGGCATATAAACAACATGACTAAGGAACTTGAGCCTAGATATTTTGATTATACCCCAAAACTCAAAGATTTTAAGCCGAAATTCATTGGGGCATTGAATTGGACACATGATGTACACGATAGTTTCAACAAGTTAAGGCCTAAATCTGGGTACTCAAAACTCCCCATTGGTGTGTACATCAACTACAACAACTAATAAACACAATATTCATACACAAACATGCATTTTGCAATGAAAATCCTATTTCAGGTATTTCCTAAACTAGAAGTTCTAAGCATGCAATTATAACAAAATCAACGAAGATGAGACAACTTACCAAGTTAGAGGATGCAAGGGATTGCGAAGACACTTGGATACCCTACACAAAGAAAAAAATTTGAAAGAATTTTGGGAGAACTTTTAAAGAGGTGCATATGAGAGAGCAGCATTCGGATGGTCACTTAAACTGATTTAACCGCGACTGCACTCCTATTTTGAGAATGCAGGTATGCAGCCTCTGCGATCGTGGGCATGCATCCTCCACGATCGTGGTGGCATGGATCGTGGTCACAATAATTAAGACCAAAATTTGGGTCCCTGTATTTCTCTATTCAATCCAACATACTAACTTTACATGCCCCCCTTTTCAATTTTAATAAAAATTCATCATAGAACTACCTTTTCATGGATTGAATGAACAAATACAAAAATAAAATCTACTATATAAGGTATAAAATAAAAGGATAAGGGCCACTTTTCATGACTGGATGGGGTGCCTCCCATCGAGTGCTTCATTTAACATCTTAGCATGATTCCTCCTCCACATTGTTTTGTGCTTCCCCTTAGAAGATTTGAATCTCCGTCATAACTTTCATTCATTATGCAATGAGAGATACAAGGACTAAAGATTCAGATCGTCCAAGATGAAACTTGGAAGAAGGAAGGAAATGGAGAGGGAGCTTCAATCTTGTCATTTTAAAGACTTGACCCTTTTACCCAATTTTACATCGAACTTTCAGTTTGGCTCCTATGGCAATGGTGTAGACATCAATAGTCCACTAGTTTTAAGTTAGAAGTTAGAGTCCTTGTCCATTGATGGTTGGGCTTCGATGTGCTCTTTTGGAGTGTCAAATCCTTAAATGTAGGGATTGTACTACTTACATAAACAATCTCCCATAGGCCTAGGTAGATGGATTCACATCACATCCTCTAAGCATAATATTGAAAGGTGGTTTGAATGAGGTCTAACCACTAACTCTTGAATTTTATCCTCTATAGCTGTTTTACCTCAAAATTAACTAGAGTCTTCATAAAAGATACGCCTCGATTCTTCTTTTGAGTCTAGAACTATTTCTTTTATTCGGACATCTTCCATATCATTTGATTTAGATAATTGGGAAATCATCGAGGATTCTTCACTACCAAGCTAATCATCATAGCTTGGTTTCTCTTGCTGATTAACCTCCTCTCGATAAATGGGTAAGGTAGTGATATTGTCAAGTTTTTCTCCTTTGCCCATTTCCTCAATCTTGACAATTTCACTTTGAAATGCCTCATGAGATTGGTGTATATCTTGCACATTCTCCCCCATGGTGGTTACCCAATCTAAAATAGTTTGAAATATTTCCTTAAAACTATTGGACCTATTTTGTTGCTCTTCCTTCTCCTCATCATAGGACCTATCAAACTCATATGAAGAACTAGCAACCCGGTTAGCATAATAAGGGGAGGGGCATTTAGGATATCACTCCAATGTCCATCTCAACCACCACATAAAGAACAACCATACTCCCAATATGATTGAGATTATAATTGTATCTCTCTCCGGGGAGCACAGTTACTATTTCTCCCGTAGTGGGGTCCATCACAATATGGACATGGGTCATCAAGATATGACTTCCAACTACAAAAATCATATTTTTTGGAAGATGCCATGGATACAAGTAAAACAAAATAAAAATCTACCTAACACAAGAAATAAAAGAAAATCACAAACAAATATTTACAAGCTTGAATTCAAGTAAGTAAGCTAAAATTTCAAACTAACTTAATCCACCAAATTTTTCCCGTCAATGGTGCCATTTATGATAACGATCAACTTACATGTCAATTTAAGTTTAAGGCATTCGTCGTCATTATAATTACCTAACTTTTAAGTCGGGGTCGAATCCCCGAGGAACAATGTGAGTGGAAATCAAGTTATTTCAAAATAATGGATACTTGTTAAATTCAAACCAATATTTCACAAGATAAAAATGGGGGAGATAAGTATCAACACTAATGTTTCTTTTTTTGTTTTTTCTTGCATAAATTTGGGGCTATGAATAATTTGAGTTTTATCAATTAGGTATGGATCTAGAGATTATGTATTACTAAGGGAAGTGACATGTGGATACTAATAGTTAACTTCATTATTAGTAGGTCAAATATGGGTAGGTTTGGCAATAGATTTTATGCTAGTCTTTCAACAAAACAACAAACTTTCACCCATTGATTCTTTCGAATACCTAATGGGCATGTTCAAAAATTAGTAACCAAGCCTTAATTTAGGAATCCCTATTTCTAGTATAATACCCATGGTATAGTTAACTTCACAACACCCTTATGTCTAAGATAGTGATAGATTAGAAAACTACACACATAATTTTCTACCATTTCTTTGGTCTCCATATCTCTCTTTCAAGGACGATATAGACTCCTAAAGTTTACCCAAAATCCTTATTTTGAAGATGACTTTGAGCTTTCAATAGTTTGGAGCTTTCATCTATCAAACCCATATGAGTATTTGGGCTTTTAGCCGTAAATCCCAACCAAAATGGTCAAGCAATGATAAATTCCATCAACATGAACTACTAAATAGAAGCTAACAATAATAAACCACACATCCTTTAATCCCTATTCATACATAACCCCAAAAGGAAGATCTAGCTACAAATAAGATAAATTAGCAGAGATATACCCATAATATCCGTTAAAATGATTTAGTGAAGACTAAGTGAATTTTACTTCAAACTTTAGACTCCCACAAATCTCCAATGAAAGTGAACTATTCCTCCACTTAGAGGCTACTCCAATGTATTCTTCACCCAAAACTTATACAATATTTTCTTCGCCTAGTATGGAGGTTATGAACTCAAAAACCAAACCTAACTATTGGGGAAGATTGAAGATATGAATAATTAGGGTTTAAATCTTTTTTGCCAAAAATTTATAATCAGCAATGTGTATTTCCAGCTCGGCCCTTGGGCTATAATTTTTTATCGCCAGATGCATTGCTACCACCAGATGCATTGTTAACTATTCGCTTTGTGTTTGAAGTCAATAGTTTATAGGATATTTCTATCAAATGTTCATCCATCATCTTGTAATTCATAAATTGAATCAACATCTGCTTAAATCATACAAAAGTTTCATGTAGCACCTCATTTGGTAGTTTCCTAAAATTACTGATCTTGTTCCTCTATTGTATCATCTTGGATGGCGGAAAGAGCCTTTCTAGGAAAAGTCTTTTCAATTGCCTCTAGTTTCTTATCGAATTAGGTGCAAGTTCTGTCAGCCTCAAAGTTGCCTCCCCTAAGAAAGACAATGGGAATAACCTCAAGAAATTGCTCAATTTTATCATTATGCTAGTGATATTGAACTTCACTACATGAGCTTACGGGGGTAGCGCAATTGTCGTAGTTGTTCCAGCCTCATCAAAATTAACTTCATCTTCATTATCCAAACCAAAACTAACTGCAGGTTGTTGGCACCCTTTGCCCTGTGCTCACTGATTTTGGTTAGCCAAAGAAATATTTTCAACTTATCGACCATTCATAGGATCAACCAAATCATCATCATCCATGTCCTCATTCTTTCAAAGACCATGTACACATAAATTCTGTTGGTTTGGTTGTTGAGCGGCTAGTGCAACAAATCTTTCTGAATATTGTTGTGCTTCAATATTTCTTCTCAGATTTTGTAGAATCTAGGATCAAATGGTAGAAGTGGTTCACTAGAACTATAATTTTATAGCATGCACAAGTGTTAGCCTGTAATACAAAAAAACAACAAATAAAAGTAAAATTACGTAACAAGACTACAAGTTAAATATACACTACAACTTAATTGACATCTATATTCCATACAATGGCGCCAAAATAGACCCAAACTACAATTTCTTTTAAGATGCGGAAGAGGTCACTGTCAATTATATAACCCAACAAAGGTTAGGGTCGAATCCCAAAGGGAATAAGGTCCTAATTAAGAAGTTTGTAATTAAAGTGATTGATAGGCAACAATTTCCAAAAAATGGGGGGGGGGTCTTATTTTAACAATTTATAATTAATGTTTTGATTGTAGTTGGAAACATAATGTTAATTTGGTAGAGGTGTAAATAAAAGATGAATTTAAACTAGGGTTGTGGTTACTATGTCTAAATATCATTATTGTTTGTTAGTTACCGCATCCGATTTTCTGGACTTCTAGGAAACACAAAATTATAAATGGCTTCAGTTTATCTAAGTGTTTTTCAACCTACTTAGATAGTTAGTTCCTTAATTCTATCAAACACGAATAGCCCTATTATAGTGGATTTGAAATCGATTTAGTCAATCTTGTTAAAGTATTGACCGTTAGACGGAATGTTAATATTTCCAAATCCTCATTGATAATCCACATTCTGTTGTTGATCTAATTTTTTCAAGTGAGTTAACTTCTGGCATGTTCTATCATTAGGTGATGATGGTGTTGAAGACTCATCGGCTAGGTTACAACTTGTCAATCTAGTCGCGCTTAGTTCTTCATACAATGCTTCAGGATGCCAACTCGCCACTTAGTTGACGACCTCTAAAATTAAGTCATCAAAACAACTTTTCGCTCCTTTTCTTTGGTTTTTCTCTGACTTTGGCTTTTCCTGCATAATTAAAGAAAATACGATAACAAACAACACAAGTTTCTTAAGCACTTACAATTATTTTGAGTTAAAAGCTTCAATATGTTTTTGGGAAGCCAACACAACATAAAACAACATTTTCCAAGTTAAGGCTTCTAAAACGACGCCAACCCACACATATAACAATAATAGCGGAAAAATAAATAACAAAGATACCATAAATCTCCAAAAATATGATATCACAATATAAGAATCAACTGAATACATCTCATAGTCAAAATATACAACTAAAAGTCTAAAAGGAACATAATCTATCTCTAAATATGAAAAAAAGACCTAAACTAAATAAGAAGAGCTAGTAGATCAACTTTAGAAACATAGGTCGATTTCAACCTCAAAAATACTTGAAACACCACCTAAATCAGATACCGTGCAATGCACTCGAACCCAAATTTGTACAAAAAGGTATAATAGAGATGAGTACGGTCTGCTTGTAGTTTGTAGGTATCATAGGCCAACTGGTCAAAGTAGAAAATAAAATATATCAAATACACACTTTGGACACATTACCTGCAATCAGAAAATATCCAAAATGGTAGCCCAAACCATAACCACTAATAGTGCTAAGTTATAAGCATATAAAATTACAAATATGAGAAAGAAACATGAATAGATAGACAACAAGTCAAGAACAAGAGTATAACATAAAATGTGCACAATATCTGAAATGCAATGAAGATGATGATGATAATGATGATGTGATGCATGAGGTTGAAGCACAACCTTCGTATACACCTACTGAGCTGTTCTTCGATGTAGGACCTATGAAGGATTCATCAACCCATATACAATCCAACAACCAATACCAATCAAATATCGGTCACTACCAGCAAAAACACCTCTGAACAAGATTCTAGCACCATCCCAAATGTGTCTGAATAAGAAAAGCAAATGAAGTATATCCAAAAGTAAGCCAAGTAAACCAACCTACTTATGGGAATGCTACTTCGAGAAATGCTGCTTCAGGATAAACGTCATATGTTGTGAGAGAAACTGGATATTTTCCTATGACTTGGACCCTTTCACTCGAGAACTCAAAGGGGGGAAAGAATTCTTCAACAAGAGACAATGAGAAGGCTAGAGCACAAACGTTTGCTAACTTACTATGGGGCAAAACAGAGGGCAGGAAGAAAGATAACGCGGGAGTCTCAACCGGTCGGTGCCAGGTCGACCCCTAGGTCACTATTCTTCTTGGGAGTGGTTCGGCCATAACTTCTCTCAGACACATACATCGAAAGAGGGTTTTTTAAAGATGTCATATTTTCTGTCTGAAAAGCCTATATTGCCATTGTGGTACCAATGATACATAAATGTATATGAATGAGGATGTAATGCTTAAAACCAACGAAAATGATGATTTCTAATTGAAGAATAATAATTGAAATAGGGATTTGGAGCTTACTCAATCTTGAAAATGTAAGAAATCTCAAAAACACTAAACCCCAAAGATCTAAGTATACAAAATTGTGAAAAATTTAAGAAAGGGGTTTTTATATTACCCAGGTGCCACAAAAGTGGTACCCGCGCACTAACGCCAGGCCATATAAGCAGACATACGATGCTAAAGCTGGTAGAACTTTAGTGGCCAGCTAGCTACTAAAGCGGCACTTTCTAGGTATGGAGGGCTTCTTAAGTGTCGTATGGCCGCTAAAGCGCCCAAAGGGCCGCTATTATGGTCACACCAACTGTAATGCATTAGCTGGAGACTTGGAAAATTCAATGTCTCCACGGGACCCCTTAAGATTTATTTTAAATTCTGAGAATGCAAATGAATTATGCTACCCTACTAAATTTGATGTTCCGAACTCAATGACAATATAAAATGTTGCTTGCAAAAAATTGACCCTCAAGACCTTATTTCACAACTTTCTAAATCATGGGTCAAAATGAGATACGAAAACCATAGAACTCACCAACCATGTTACAAACCTAAAGTCAACATTCTAAATCTTCTGGCATAGTTTATTTTTCCATCCAACGTATAGAACAATAAATGTCGACCGAAGTCAACTATAAAACCTTTTTAACCTTCAAAATCCATAAACTCGCACAAATCACTTTGAAATGCATTAGCAAATATACCAATCATCCCCATACCCAAAAAATAGCACAAAGCAATGACAGGAAGGGGTAAAATGGTCAAATCACATAGAAATGAATGACTTACAAAAATCACCAAAAAATCAAGTCAGTAAATCATCCACCACTAAGAATCTTGCTCACCATCTAACTAAAGGGAAGGGGAATAACTTAATCAGCGAAGTGTTTAAGATAACTACCACACATATCTAACTCGACCTCCCAAGTAGCCTTATCTATAGGTTAATGTCTCTATTGGACCTTAACTACTAGAATATCACTAGAATGCAACCAACTAACATCCTTGTCTAGAATAGAGAGGGCTCCTCAAGGAAGGACAACCTATTATCTAATTGAACTAAACCACAATTAATGAGATAAGACTCATTGGGAATGTAATATCAAAGCATGGAAACATGAAAAATTAGATTAACGGATGTTAAGTCTAGGGTAATGATAACTTATAATCCATATCCCCAATAATCTAAAGATTCTCAAATGGTCAAATATATCTAGGGAGAAGCTTTCCCCTCTTTTGAAACCCCATCACAGCCCCACAGTGATGATATACGAAGGAAGATGTTGTCACTAACGTTAAATCTCAAGGCATAAAGTCTACCATCTGTTGGTTCTAAGCTACCTAAATTCTATCCAAAAGGACTCAAACTCTAAAAAAGTACTCGCAAAGCGAGTTCATAACTTAAGGTCAAATCTCAGAAACCTCAAACTAACCAACTAGTTAGATACAATGCCTATGATACAAAACCTTGAAAGGAGCCATCTAAATACAGCAATGGTATGCAGATTTTGTAAAAGCTAGATGTTTCTTCCACTGACCACCATATTCCATTATACAAGCGCTGAGCATATCCTCTAACACCTAAATAGTCTGCTTCGATTAACCATCGATCTGGAGGTAAAATGTTGCACTAAGGTTAACATGGGTACCTAACCCCTCTTGGAAAGTATTCCAAAAGTGAAATATGAACACTGAACCACTATTTTAGATAATAGACACTGGTAAACTATATATATGAACTATCTCAGGAATATATATATAGGCCAACCTCTTTGCACTTAATAGGAACAAAATAAGTAGATTTGGCCAATCTATCCACGATGACCCAGACTTTATCAGAACAACAAGAAGTATTAGGCAAACTTATCACAAAGTCTATAGTGATCCATTCCTATTTCCACTTGGGAATTGGTAACCTTTGAATCAAACCACTAGGCTTTAAAAGCTCGGCCTTCACCTACTGACCAAATAGGTAAGGAGTTACAAGGTTACCACATGACCTAATAAAGTGTAGGACTCCAACTAAAACTCGTAATTAGAGAACTAGAACTTCTCATCTCTCAATCTCTGAAGCATAATTCAACATATATCCTCATGGCCAACCTTACTATTTGAGTAAACCAAGATATCATTTGTAAATAAAATTACAAAAGAGTCGAGATTCAATCAAAATACCTAGTTCATTAACTCGATGTCAACCTGGGTCATTGCACAACCTAAAGGGCATGACTAAGATCTTATAATGATCGTATAGAGTCCTAAAATCTATCTTTGGAATATCTAGAGCTCTAATCCTCAATTGGTAATATTCAAATAACAAATCTATATTCAAAAACATTGAAGCACCCAAAAGCTAACTGAACACATCATTAATATGAGGAAATGGTCACTTATTCTTTACTAACACCTTCTTCACTCATTTATAATCAATACATATATGCATAGACCCATCATTTTTCAAGACAAACAAGACAAGGTGCACAACTCCTGCAATTGATCCTTTAATTCCTTAAACTCTGTTAGGACATCCTATAAGGAGAAAAAGAATTGTTTTGTCATGGTGCCTCGCTTAACTTTAATAAAAAACTCAATATTATGATCCAGGGGCATACCATAAAGTCTATAGGGAAAACATCCATGAATGCACAGAATATATGGATACAATCTAAAAGCGGCAGGTAAGTAATACTAGTATCATAAATATGGGCTAGATAAGATAGATATCCGCTCATAACCAAGCGTTGAACCTAATGGAAAGGTTGTACTCTCTTGGGACCCAAAAAAGAATACCTTTCACAATTATCTACCTTGGCCCAACTAGTGAAGCTAAGGTTAAGTTCGCAACATAACAAACTAGGGCAACATGATAAGGAGCTAACCAACCTATACCCAAAAAATCTATCATATCTCATATAATTAGATCTATCCATGTCTCATGCTCAACAAAATTCACAACACAAGATTAGTACACACGATCAACCATAAAAAAATCTCTTATAGGGGTAGGTACACTGATTGTCATGGCAAGAGGCTTACTAGCAAAATCAAACCAAAAATAAAATATGTAGAAACATAGGAGAAAGTCGACCCTCGGTCAAATAATACAAATATAGATGTAAAGCATACAAGCATGACACCTATGATGATTGCTTCTGAAGCCTCTGCCTTTGGTCTCACATGTATAGCATAGCTATGTCCACAACCATCACCCGATTGAGTATCCCCACGACCACCACCATGGGTAACACTACCTCACCTCACACACCTATAGTAAAATATCTACCACTCACTAATTATATAAGAGTAGGGATGAAAATATAGTAGGGATAGTATGTAGCCAAATGAAAATCTCCTTGACACATAAAGCAAACTTTATGACTCGACTTAATAAGGGAAGAAAAAGTTAAGCTAAAACAATAACTCAAAGTTTTTAAACTAGAATACTCACTACCTAAACCCTGTAAAGCTACCTGCTCGAGTAAACCATGATACTCATAAAAGCCCCTAGAATCTCTACCTTAAGAAGTGTGACATTTAAACTTACCCTGATAAAGCATTCTCTTGGAGCCTCCCAGATATACTTAAAGAATAGACTCAGTCATCTTAACATGATCCACTATACTCTAAAATGAAACTTTTGACACTACTATTTGGGTAGTACCTAGATGAAGTAAAACATCCAACCCCTAAGAAAACTTCTAAACCATTATAGATTCAACGACAATCTAGTATAAGAATATATTAACAAGGAATGAAAATGTATCTCATACTACATGATAGTCATGGGTCCCTACTATAAGTTATTAAACACATATCTCATTTGATCATTAAAATTATAAGGCACTAACCTGTCCAAAAAGGCCTTATCAAACCGATCATAAGTCATCTCTGGTGAACAAAGAGGTTTGCATCTTCCAAGGGGCCTTACCTAATCCCATGCGATATCTCTCAACTCATAAGTAGTGTAAGTAACCATGTTTGACTCAAACAATCCAAGATTATCCTATTTTTTATGACAATCAATCAAGAACTCATAATATTTCACACCCATAATACCACTAAACCTGGATGAACCCAAATGAGTGAATCTGTTAAACCTCTTCTGATCCTCAACAGATATAACTATACTCATCATAATAGGAGGCATAGCGATTCTTGCTAGCCTAGATCTCCCTTGAGATGTTAACATAGATGAAGGCTAAAATTTTGATTGCAGAAATCCATACTCAAATATGGGCAATAAAAAAAGAATAATACTTAGAGATTTTAGAGTACCATAAGCAAATTTGTTGCCATAAGAGCATCTATATTCCAAAACCAGAGGAACATTATAGGCAGAATCTAGCATAGATAGTGGTACAATAATCAGAGATAGAGGAACACTAGGTGCACTGAATGGAACACCCACTTATTGGATCAGAGGTAAATTAGTATCCCCTCTATGATTGGGGTAGAAGAACTCTATGGGACCTGAGTAGGCCCTATATCTCCAACATGCTTAACCTGAGGCTCAGAGGAGATCCCTCTATTACTCCTTCTAGATAGGGCAGATCCACATGCCCTTCCACTACCTCGGTCCAATCCATAACTCATAACTAGCCTCTAGACTAAGATCTCTCCTCAAATATTGGCTCATCATTTCTAGCCTCATGAGATCTAGTCTTCACCATCTGCGTAGAAAAGAGTAAAACTTAGTTTAAAACACAATTTATATAAAAACCAACTTGATAAGGGAAAAACTAAGAAAAGTTTCCTAAAGGTATCTTATAATATTTCAAAAATATATACTGACGTCTATGTACCAATCCTTGAGACTACACTAGACAACTTATTCTTACATTGATTAAACCAATGAATCTGGCTGCTTTGGTACAAATTTTATGAGATCTGTCTGAAATTGTTACCACCCAAAAACCAAGGGTCATGATGGCACATAATGTGGAAAGCCTTAACAAGTAAGCCTATAACCAAACAAATATGTAAAGGGAAAACAACATGAACAAAAAAGGTAAGTCTTCCAGAATAGAGTTGAACCACATATATACTATAAAAGTTGAAAAATACATAAGAAAGACACCATATACTTCCCAAATTCCAAAGCCATAATGTAAGAACCAACTAAATACTTTTTGAAGTCAAAATATTTGACTGATATTCCAAAAGGAACATAATCTATCAATAAATTCAAAAATAAGAAATAAACTAAACAATAATAGTTAGTATATCAACTTCTAAAGCAAAGGTTGATCACTACCCCAAAAATACTCCAAAAACCACCTGAATTACCTATCATGTAGGGCACTAATATTCAGTAGGTATCATAGGCCGACTGAGAAAAGTAGAAAATAAAGAATACAAAATACAAAGTACGAGCATATTATTTACAATAAAAAAATATCCCAAAGGGTATCCCACACTACCTCTACTAGTAGTTCTAAAATATACACATATATCAAATACAAGTAGGAAAATGAAACAGAAGTAGATAGATAACAATTAAGAATGGAAGTACAACACCAAATATTCACAATACATGAAATGCAATAAAGATGATGTTGATGTGATGCATGAGGTCGTAACGCAACCACCGTATAAATCTACCAAGTTGTGCTCACAAAGTAGGATCCATAGGGGTTCACAACCCATAAACAATAAAATAACCAATGACTGTCTAATATCCATAACACCTCCTTAGAACATACTCAATAGACGATTTTTAAAGATGTCATATTTTCTATCATGAAAGCCAGTATTGCCATAGTAGTACCAATGATTCATGAATGTATATGATATAAGGATATAATGCTTACAATAAACTAGAATGAAGATTTTCAATTCCAATTCACTCAATAAGCCAACCATCAAAGTTCCAACATAATCTAGTTACCAATAGAGTTAGATTTATAATAATATGTGATTGATACCACATAATTCCCAACATACACAATTTCCATAGAGAATAAAACAACCAATTACCTAAATACCATGCTAATAACATCTTATAAGACCCTACAGAGTCACACATAGCAATAATATCTCAAAACAATCTAATAACAACAACATAGGCCCCCATACGGGCACAACCCAAAATAAAATTAATATCATGATTAGTTCTCATACCCATAACATGCTTTAATAATCAACTACATAGCCTATTTCTAAGAACATTAATCTATAACCTTCCTCAAATGATGAAAACTAGGTATATAAGCCTTGAAAATGAAGCATTTCACTTGCGATCAGACTCAAAATCAACCAAAACATACAAATATAGATTCTATGCATTAAAAGGAAGACAATGATGCCCATGTTGCTTATTTTAGGATTGGGGTTAAATGGACCCATGAAAATAGTTTCAAAAAAAGAAGGGTAAGACAGGAATTTTAATTAAACAAATATTACTCATGATTAAAGAAATCCATAGAAGAAAACCCAAGTGAAAATGAGTTGGAATTGGGGCTTAAATAGAAGAATTACTAATTTAGTCCTTTCAGGACAAAATCTCAAAATTCTACTTTAGATATTGAGTTTTTAGAAGCTTTAGATTAAAAAATTGCAAGAAAATTTATTGAAATAGGGAGTTAGAGATTACATGTCAAAACCCAAACCAGGGACTAGCCGTGACAGGCGTCTCAAGTCTGTCGAGGACCAGAGACCACCCTCATTTCCTTGTCAATAGAACGCAACACACAATAATATAGACTGATGTCCGAACATATTACATGATAGCATAACATAAGTTCAAGGATACTAAGTTCTATCAATAACCACAAACAAACACCGATAACCAATACCAACTACCAACACAACACCTAAGTCCACAGTACCCACAAAGCCGCTAACAAAACCGAATACCAATAAAGTGTCAGGACATGTACCCAACCATAGCTAAAAAATAAGTCTGAA
Source organism: Capsicum annuum (assembly GCF_002878395.1). Taxonomy (NCBI): domain Eukaryota; kingdom Viridiplantae; phylum Streptophyta; class Magnoliopsida; order Solanales; family Solanaceae; genus Capsicum; species Capsicum annuum. The sequence continues at coordinate 82,294,401 of NC_061118.1, read as the reverse complement.
ACAAATTATAACATAACAAAGAAAAACATAAAGTGAAGTCTTTCAAAGGATGGAAGCTCACCAAATAACAAAGTATCCACAAACACTTGATCACTGTGCAGGAAATGTAGAAGAATTTTTGGAGCCTGCATCGCTTAGGGATATAACATTCGAAGATGGATGGTGGTTGGAGCGCTACCATGCAACTCAGGGATAAGGGATAATATAATGCCATGCATGATAATTCAAAACCAATCAAATCTAATGCTCCTCATCAGATATAAATTTTTATATATATATATATAAATATATATATGTATCACATACTAGGGTAGGGAACAAGGATTAGAATGAATTTTTAAAACATTAACATAGATTATTTAGCACAACTTTCATAATAAAGAAACCCATAAGTTATACAAGCCCAACTCTCCCCCAGCTGGAAGGGTCGCAGTGTATGTAGCCTTATGAACTAGAGTATAATCATATGTCATATACCTAATATGGGACTCAAACCTCTCGGTATAAATCAAAGGTTTCTAATTAAAGGGGACTCAAACCTCCCAATTAGGCATATGACATGGGAGACTAGAACTTTTCAATTATATAATATTAAAAAGGGGCACTCGAGCCTCTCTATCTAAACCATTATGCCAACTAGTAAAGTTTTTAATGTTGGTCCCTCGGGACCTTCACTTTCACGACCCGACTACACAACCCACGTTTAAGCCCAATTTGAATATTTAACACATATTATAAATTAATTAAATTGACTAGGCTTTCAATATTCTATTAATATCTTCATACCAATCCCACTTGTATGTTTATTATAATGCCACAATCTATTAACAATCATACAATGGAAATTGATGACCTCTTAGGTTCAATTAACATTTGCACGGGGAATTAACATACCCCAAATCTCAATAAAATCATACCATAGTTCATTAACCTTTTATGCCAATGCATTAGTTCAAGTCAGAAAGTCAAAACATGAGACAAAGCCATGCATCATTATGAATTTCACATTTGGATTGAGGGAACTCAAATTTTCAAAACCATATATCAAGGCCAATTTCATCACAATTAGGGAAAACAAAACCCCTTTGATTATTTACAAATCTCATGCACCCCATTACTTCAAAACCATTAACAAAGCATGAATAATGCATAATAAACAAGGAGAAATAAATTTAAGAACCATTTATGTTAAATCCCTCAACCATATAAAAACTCTTATTTCAAATCCACATAATTAACCATGTAAATTCATGCATTCAATAAAATGAGTTTAAGGGTAGAGTCATATGCTTGAAATACCAAAGGTTATGAAGAGACAATCCTTGAGCTCTACTAGACCTCCTACTTGGAAAGCCTAAGTATTGATACTTTGGAGGATTTGGGAGTGAAAAAATTATATTTGATGTGTATTATGGATGAAAATAGTGTCCTAAGTATATTTATAGGTTGTGGGTTTTTATTGAAATATGTGGAAAATGTCTAAATTACCCTTTTTAAAAAGTAAGAAAATAAATTGCCAGTCATTATGGGTAATTTTACAACTTGTACAGTCATCCTATGACTCATTTCCCCTCAGTCACAGATTGGATAGTGTCTCAAAGAACCAACACAGGTTAGGTTATGGAAAGGACCTTATGACTCATGATGAGTCCATACGACTCATTATATCTAATCACATCTACCTATACTATTGCATTTGGTAGAGGAGAATCATTGTCCATAAAGCTCAACTTATGTTGATGTTGAATCCTTGAAGAGTAGAATTAGACCTCTAATCTTATGCGTGTTTATAGTTGCTAAATAATGCTCGTACTATAAATAATGTAAAAGACATGATTTAAAATAGGGGTTGATTTGGAATTTGATTAATCAAAGCCTATTCTAGCTAACAATCAATACGCAACAATTATGATTAAAAGTTCAATATGACAAGGATCTTGGGATTATGTCTACCTAAGGGGAAGTTATGAATAGTGCATGATGATTTGGTGCAAATTCTAGTCATTAATGATATGGTAGGCTAGGTTGAAGGTCCTTGAGGCTTGTTTGTCAACAAAACCTCATGAATATCACTCATTGACCCTTTTAGATACCCAACGAGTGTGTTAATTTAACCTCCCTAATACCTCAATTAGGAATCCCTATTTCTAGGAAGATGCCTAATGCTTATCTAACTCTTAGCTCAACCTTATTTCTAAGATAGCAAAAAGATGACAAACTATATCCATTATTGTCAACTATTGCTTTGTCACCCATATCCCTCTTTTATGGATGATATGGGCTCCAAAAGTTCACCTACATAGGTCTTTCAATAATGATGTGAGCTTCCAAGAAATTGGGGCTTTCACCCATAAATTTATTTTGGGCATTTGGAGCTTTCACCCACAAACCCCAACTAATTCAAACAAACTATAGTGGAACCCATCATCAACAAACTATAATATATACAAATATATCACAACCCATACAAAATTGCTCCTTAGTTCAACATAATACCAAGAAAAGAAAACTTAGCTACTCATGAATTAAAGATGATTAAATATACCATAAGGTTCATTCAAAGAATCCATGGTAATGGAAAGTAAGAAGATTATTCAATTTAAACTTCAATTTCACAAAACTAAAATTGAAAAATTCAAACTCAAAAGTTTCCCCAATTAGTAGGGTTAAATATTCTCCAAAATTCAATTGTCCAAAATGTAAGATAACAAATGGGAAAGGTTTAGCATTGTAAGGGATTTGGAGGCCTGCGGGAAAAAATGACAAAATTGCCCTTGGGCATAAACCGCCAAGTTGTGATCATTGCATCTTGTTCACTATCACGACTAATGTAATTTCCTTCAGATCCTCACGATTCCGGTTGTTGATCTATGTTGAATGACCATGATCGCTGTCCTCAGACCACGATCGTGGTATCTAAGATTGATTGTGTGCGGGGTCTACAATCTTGCTATTTTCTTCTTTTTTGGTTTTTTCTGCTAAAATCAACATATTTCTTTCTCATCACCTGTAGGCATGCAAAATATTGAAATTAGTGCATTCAAGTAACAAACTTATCTTATTTATACTTTCAAATCACAGTACTGTGCATGAATTTTTTATGTAGATGTGTGATAAATTCACCACTCATCAACACCTCCACCTTAAACCTTAACTTGTCCTCAAGCAACACTACCTCTTAATCAATGAGACAAAGCAAATTTAAGAACATTTATGCAACCTAATGATCATAATGACTTAAAATATGATTACAATCACAAGTTACTCTTAAAAATGGTAAAAGCTAATCTCATAACAACCCTAAACATGAAATGCACTTTCAAAGATGCAACAGACTTTAAGGAACAACAATGCAATAATAAAACATTATAGAAAGTGAATCTCTTTTGACCTCAACTCCACAATACCCCTTTTTTCCTCATTTTTTGGGAGATAAAAATATCACCCACCTCAATTTGTTTGCATGCTTTCTCACAAGAAGGATATCCTACCCACACCAAATTATCTAAAATCCAACAAGGGATTTAAGTGTGAATCTCTCTCTCTTACACAAAGACTCTCAATGCTAATAAGTCCCATACCATAGGTTTGGCCTTATTTTTAATTGCCACTATAATGAGTACACTAGGTTGGAGATCTCAAAGGGCTTTTGAGCTTGCAACATAGGTTTGGAGAAGGGTAGGATACCATTTAGGAAAAAAATTGTTATACCCTCCTTGCACATCTATATCACACTGTTCCATCAAACTTTTGACCATTGGCCACTACTTTTGTTTTCCCATTACACATGCCCATTTCAGATACCTTGATTTACCTAACTTTTTGAAGGCATCTTTCATTATCTTGTTTCTTTTGCAATCTATACCTTATTCTTCATTTAATCATTGCTTTCTTTTTCATGTTTTCATTGCTTAGATCATAGGCATTCAATTACACTACCTTGCCCTAAGGTTATCCCTTCTAAATTTACCACCCCTAATAAGTCATTTAGCCTCAATTGTCATTTTTTATTTTCAATAGGTATGGTTCAAGAGAGGAAAAACTTTGAATGGTTTGAGGCTTGTAATGTGGTTTCCAAATAAAAGCATGAAGGCTCAAATTGAGAAACTAAAGGTACTATTCTATGCATGGGTAGTCTATTTAGGCTAAAGTGGATTCCTATGGTCACAAAGATGGCCTCAGATCATTTTACCAACCCAGCATAATCAAAATTAACCTTAAGAAACTAATGTGGCAAGTTCTAGATTGTACAAGCATGCATGATATATAGAAAAATATGCTCACCACACATGGAATGCAAACTCTTCAAGGGGACTCAATTTCCCTTCACACTAGAGACCAAATAAAGTATCTACCAATTTCCACAAGCCAAAACTTTGGAATCACAAATCAGATAAACTATTATTACAAGGTTGTTCATGTATCTACCCCTTTATTTTTGATTTTTTTTTACTGAGTGGGGGAGGGGTTGTTTCTTTGCATTTGCACCATGAACAATTTCCTACTTATGGTACCAAACCAAGCTAACATGTCATATTTTGGGTTTTATATGGGCAAACTGCATGGATACTCAGACATCACCGTATATTTTCCTTATATTTGGTTCAAAACCCAATCACGATGATTTTTCTTTAAGAATGTCATCACTCAATTTATCAAGGAGAAAGGCTCGTCTGATGTCAGCATAAACAAAATAAAGAAAAAGTAAAAATTTAAAATAGAACAAATAACTAATGGCACCATCAATGTGCCTAAATATTACAACCCATAAAAAATCATCCAAAGTAAATCAGAACATCTAGAATTAACATCAGAACATCCAAAAATATATCAATAATACAGGACAAATAAAATGAAAACAGAGATAGGCATACCCAACTAAAAATCTTACAATGTCCTCACAACATAAACAATAAAACATAAAGAGAGATAAGGGTTCTCCCTAAAATTGCATCAAGAGCTTCTCTCGCCCTTAGACTTAGCACCAATTCTAGCATCATCAAAACTGGACCACTAAGCGGGAGCCTCATCATCCCTCGAAACTCTTGAATAAGTTGTCTATCTCGGGATATTAGGACCTTCTATAGGCCCTTTACCTCTTTCCACATCTTGCTAAAGACCTTGTCCCTTTTCTTCTCCCTTCTTTTAAAATTATCATGTGAATTCTTTATGAGACTCTACCAAGGATGAGTAGGTCCTCTTAAGCCTAGAAATGGTGGCTCCCTATGTCTAATTTCCCACAAAATACTTTTTATAATCTGATTGGGACACATATGAATGAAAAAAGGTGGAGGGCTCTCCCAGCCATTGAGGCAATATCGACACAAGTTCCCTAATGTCCCTCAAATCAACACTGATCTTGTCAAAGGGCCCATCTATGGATGGCCTACTAGAATTTAGCTCCTTATCTATCAACTTACCCTAGTCGATCTTCTTCTTCTTGCTTTTGCTTGATACACTGCCACCCTGAATTTTGAGAGGATAGATGGGGTACCATTGCACACCCAAGTGTCTTCAAAGAATTCAACAACCTCAGGTTGCCTGCAAAACTTAGTTATAAAAGAGGGGAGTAAGAGATATATAACAGCGTGGTTCTTGAAAAGCTTCATATTAAAGACCATAAGCCGACCAGCATTCAAAAAAATGTCATCTAGTATGCAATCAACCATTCAAGCCCACAAATCTTGAACTGTTGTTACGTGGGTTCAAGGTGAGACCAAGCTACAAAGGATGGTCAACCATATCCGTGCCTCAGCAGTAAAGTCATTCATCAATATGTTCCTCTTGGTAGCCACCTAGGAGACCTCCTTGCCGAACATAACTTCTCTTCTACCAAAATCCCCAGTTTATACCTTTCAGCCTCAAATTGATCCATATATGTATTTGAGATCCCATAGATGTCATTTATATCTTTAACTATAGAGTTCACTATTATTCCTTAGATTCAGAAGACTGGGTTCGAGAAAGATAACACGCTAAGATTAGCATAGAACTCCTATACCCACTGCTCATTTGTTGAACAAGGATATGGGAAAAAATACCTCCATCCAGTGGCCATGAGTCTGTTATGAAATGCCAAAATCTTTTCTGGCACCTTCTTTAAGCATATTCCCTTTTTTGGAAGAAGCTTTGTTCTTGGCAGATCAATATTGTAAGGATTGTGGCACTCAGGCACCATGAAATGAACATTATTGTAGTATACCAAGATATTAACCTGACAAACATGAAAATAACACAACAATATTCATTATCAATATTTTCATGTTCAAATGATACTATGTTGTCTAATAAAGCTCATGGGATGGCTACTTGGTAGTGTTTTGACAAGAATTGAAAGTTCATGATATTGGGCCCATTCTAAAATTTAGCCTTTGATATGGAAATCATAGTCCACTGAGCATTGATCATGGTGCCACAATCGCGGTCCAATGATTAAAATCTTAGTACCTGAGGCTAGACCTGGCCAGATTTTTCAACAATTCAAAGTTCCAATTTTAGGGCCAACACATGTTCAAAAATAGAAACTTATCACTACAAACACTGAACAAGGTTCCTAGGCACTCGATCATTCCATGAGAATGTGAAAAAAATAAGTTATGGGTTTGTTTAGGCATTTGATCGAGCACATGATGTGCACATTACATTTTTCTGAATTTCAAACACTGGGTACTCAAGACTTTCCCAAATGTGTGCACACCATTAAAAATAGTGAACCACCACACAAGTATAAACAAACCATAATTTAAAAATAAAGAGCACAATTTTATGCCGACCCTATTTCATATATTCTACGGCCTATACATGCAATGAAAGCAATAATTTAAAGCACATACTGAAGTGATAATTCAAAATGGATTCTATAATGCTTTTGGATGCCTAAATGATGATAAAAAATGAGTAAACTTTGAGACAAAATTTAGAAAAGGAGTGTGAGCAAATGGGTAGTCATATGGTAATTTGAAGTGATTTGACTGCGACCACAGTCTAAGGACCGTGATCGTCATCGCGGAGGAATGGAACCCATGACATTACCCCATTTTGACATACTTTCCCCTATTTTAGTAACATTCCAATCACTCTAAAGTACACTATTTCTTGAATTAATCATCAACATAATAAAAATATAATCTCTAAATGAAAACCAAAAGATACAAGACATTTTCATGGAATTTGTTGGTTGCTTCGTACATAGCACCTTAGTTATCATCGTGGAACGATGCCCTTCATTTTTTTCAAGTTGGATCCACAAGGGACCTATCTGCACCTCCTTATCCACAACATTTATAACCAACACCACTTAAAGTTTCATTGGTTGCTTCTATGTTTTGCTTACTCAAAATAAAATTTCACCATCAGGGACTCTAAACATCATTTAACCCAACTACAAATTAACAAATGCTCTTCTGATAGCATAAAAAGGTAAACTAAGTATAATAGGCACTTCTTGGTAGATTTGACAATCAGGCACGAAAAAATACACTGGAAGGATGAATCTATCAATCTTTGCTAACACATCAAACAAGGATGCCACTGGTCTCTTAATAGACCTATCCTCTATTAAAAGCCACATCATTGTTGGAGTAGGGGTGCCTAAGCCAAGCCTCTGATATATTGCATAGTTCATTAGATTTTTACTTTCACCAGGTCATATAAAGCTTTTTCAAACATATGTGTTCTAATTGTGCATTGAATTTTAAAGGCCCTAGGATCCTCTTCCTTTTTTGCTGTCCACTAGGCATGCTAGGACTACACCTATGAATAACATCAATGGTATCATGCAAGAATCATCTTTTTTGGAATCAATTTCTTCATAAGCTTAGAATACCTGAGAATTTTTTTTGTGGCCTCAAGTAACGGGATATTAATACAGAGATTACTAAGCTTAGCAAGGAATGATTTGAATTCAGCATTGTCCTTCTTATTTTTGTGACTTTAAGGGAATGAAGGGGGGACCTTCATGGTATGAATAGGGTCACTTTGCGCTTCATCATTCTAAAATACCTTCAGATCTCTGTCTTTATCATCCAATTTATTTGTTAAACATTGTTCTCTTTTTCAATATCCACCATTATGATCACCAACTATTTTACCACTCCTAGTGACAATAGAAGCTACTTGAGCATCATTTTTCATATTTGCAATAGTGTCACTAGGAAGTGCCCCCTTTTGTCTAGCATTGAGTTTATTAGAAATTTGGCCTATTTACGTTTTCGATTGTTTAATATAAGCAGAGTGGGACAAACAGTTTGGTTGATTTGTAAAAACTTGCTTTTCATTATGTGGACCATCTTATTTGTTCCTTCACTTTCAACAAAATTATTCCCAAGACATCTTTGGTTTTATATTTGTCAGGGTCAACGGGGTTTGCTTTTTTATTATTTGCCCGATCATGAGGAGGAACATAGAAATCATAGTCTCAGCCTTTATCCCTCCAATCACAATCACCACCATGATTCATCAAACATTGTTTCCCGTCTTGCCTTTGATAGGGTAAGTGGGAATCCCCCAAATAGTTAGCCAAATATCGAATCTCTTCATCAAGCCTCTTGGCCACTTCATCATCATAGGGCTTGGATGCCATGGAATTCACCATTTTTGTGGGTGCACCCATTACATGCTTAGTTGGAAGCTCAAATTGCATTATCATTTTTTCCATGTTTTGCTCCCTCTCTTCATCTCTCATCTTTTGCTATTTATAAACAAAGGAGGTAGTAGGGATCCTTTTGGTACCTCGGTATCATGGGTGTACAACCCCGCATTTTTCTTGGTCATTTTCTTAAGCAAGTTAGTAGCTAGATGATAAGTCAGCATCACAAGAGAGCTCCCCGACGGATTATTTACTATTGTTTTGTTGAGTTAATATTAGGCTCGGTAGAAGATTTTGAGAAGCATCTTCTCTGGGACCTTGTGGTTGGCACATTGCATGAGCTTCCCGTTGAATATTTCCTACACCACATAAAGAGGTTTTTAGTTAAATTGATGAAATTTGATGAGTTCATCATGTAATTGTAGCATCTTGGATTGTGGGAAATATGGTCATGAAAGGCAATAGTAAGTTCATCCCATGATGTAATTGACTCGGACGGAAGAAATAGAACGCATAATACTACCTCTCCCATTACAGAAAATAGGAAGAGGCAAAACCTTGTAGACTGTTGGGAGATGTGTGCAATATTAAATGGTGCACAACCTTTTACAAAGTTTTTCAAATAGAAGTTTGGGCCCTCATAAGCTTGCCCATGTAAAAGTCCCTTCATTTGTCTCATATACAACATTACACTCGTAACTTGGAATACTCTTTTCATATGAGTAGGTGAGATACGGTTGACACTTGTATGCCCAATGTCATTGAGTTTCTCATTGTCATCAAGAGGACTATTGAAAGACCCTGCATGACTTGTATTATCTCTCATGGATCCATGTATACTATTAAGAATACCTAAAGGGAATCAAAAACAACAACCAATAAAATATACATAACTATAATTATACTCAAAGTAACGTTCAACACTGTACAAGTGAAAACTAAATTTCACTCCTCGACAATGGCACCACTTTGATAGCACTTACCTAAACCATTTTATTTTGTATTGGATGATCATTGTCAATAAACTCAACTTTTGTTGACTTCGAATCCTTGAGAAGTGGAATTAGCCTTCTAATCCTATGGGTCTTAATTGTTACTAAGAAGATACCCGTAATGTAAATAAAGTAAATTACATGATTTAAAATGGGGGTTGGGTTTGGAATGTGGATTGATCAAAGTCTATTCAAGGTAACAATCAATAAGAAAAATTTGGGATTAAAAATTAAATATGAGAAGAATCTCAGTGTTATGTCTAACTAACGGCTAGTTATGGATAGGTGCATGATAATTTTGGGCAAATTCTAGTCATTAACGATATGGTAGGATAAGTTAAAGATCCTTGAGCTTAGTATGTCCACTAAATATCATTAATATCACTCATTTACCCTTTCGGGTACCTAATGAGTATGTCAGTTAAAACGACCTAATACCTCAATTGGGCATCCTTATTTTTATCAATAAGTCAAGGACATAGCTAACTCTATACTCACCCTTATTTCTATGATAGCGAAAAGATAGTAAACTATATCCATTACTGTCCCTTATTGCTTTGTCACCTATATTCCTCTTTTAAGGATGATATTTTTTCCAAAAGTTCACCCACATCACTCTTTCAAGGATGATATAAGCTTTCCAAAAATTAGGGTTTTCACCCGCAAATCCATTTTGGGCATTTGGGGTTTTAACCCACAAACCCCAACTAATTCAAACAAGCAACTGTAAAACTCATCATCAACAAATTAGAATGTACACAAATACATCACAACCCACATATAATTGAACCTTAGTTCAACATAATCTAAAGACAAGAAAACTTAGGTACTCATGAAGTAATGTTGACGAAATATACCATAAGGTTTATTCAAAGCATCCATTGTAATGGAATGTAAGAAGATTCTTCAATTTAAACTCAATTTCATGAAACTCAAATTGGAAAATTCATACACAAAGTTTCCCCTATTAGAAGGGTTACAAATTCTCCAGAATTCAATTGTTCAACGTGTAAGATTCAAAATAGGAAAGGGTTTTAGCATTATAAGGGATTTAGGGTCGGCTGGGTAAAATGATAGAATTGCCCTTGGGTATTAACCCGTCACGCCTCTATCGCTGCAACTTGCCATTGTCATAACCATGATTGCATTCAGATCCTCGTGATCGCGAATGCTGACCAAAGTGGACTGACTGCGATCGAAGTAACTAAGCCAGATTACATGCAGGGTCTTCCAGTATGCTTTTTTCTTCTATTTTTGGTTATTTTAAAGCTAAAATCCACATCTTTCTTTCTCAACACCTGTATGCCTGCAAAATGTGGAAATTAGTGTATTCAACTAACAAACTTGTCTATTTTATATCTTAAAATCATAGTAATGTGCATGAGTTTTTGATGTAAATGATTGATAAATTTACCACTCATCAATATTATAGATGTACTCAGGATAGAATACTTTGGGAATCACACTGGTTTTCTTACAAAAAGAACATACGAGACCCGTAACATGGTAGTCGTAGTAAAAATAGTGACATAGAAAAATCTCACTAGGCATATTATGATTGGGTCCAATGACCTATAATTGCTCCCTACTACTCACAAGGAGAGTCGTAGTCAGGGCCCCAAGCGCAGAACTTTGAATTTTAAAGGGACCATCACCTGGTGTGCTTCACTCACGCCCCTCCAGGATCATTCATCCTCGAATGATGGGTCAAGGTATACATTATCACAATTTAATAAAGAAACACACCCACTCTTAATTTTAACAAAGAAAGAAAAAAATATGAAGGAAATCATAATTTTATTACAAAGTCAGAAAACAAAGATGTTAAGAATAACACATACCTTAAGCATATCTGAAAGGAGGAACAAAAATGGATACTTGGCATTTATGTCCTCTTTAGCTTCCCAAGTGCCTCTTTAACCTTATGGTTACTCCATAGAACCTTTAACAAAGACACATCCTTAGTTCACAATCGACGGACTTATCGATCTAAGATCTACACAAAGAATTCCTCATACGACAAGGAACCTGAAACACCAACACTTTCCAATAGAACCATGAAAGAAGGATCTCCCACACAGTTATTCAACATTGAGACATGAAAGACCAGGTGAAAAGAACCTAAACTCGAAGGCAATTCCAATTCATCAGCCTCATTGCTCGCTCGCCTCAAAATATGATATGGTCTAACATATTAGGGAATGAGTTTCCCCTTCTTTCCAAAATGCACAACTCCCTTCATGGGAGAAACCTTCAAGAACACAAAATTGCTAACTTCAAATTCCAACTCTCTTATCCTTATGTTTGCATAGGACTTTTAGGGACTTTGGGTAGTCTTAAACCTATCCTAAATCACTTAAACCTTCTGCAGAGCTTGGTGAACTAAGTCTAGACAATATAACTTATCCTCACCTACCTCAAACCAAAAATAAATGATCTATATCCCCTACAATACAAAAATTTAAAAGTAGCCATCCCACTAATCAAGTGATTATTGTTACAAGCAAACTTAATAAGGGAAAGATGATTGAACAAACTACAACCAAAGTCAATCAAATAGTATCTAAGCATATCATCTACTGTCTGAATGGTTCTCTCCGCTTGACCATCCATATGTGGGTGGAAAGTTGTACTAAGGCTCACCTTAGTCCCTAAACCTCCCTGGAATGAGTGCCAAAAATGTGATGAAAACTGAGTACCTCGATCAAAGATAATAGAAATAGGTGTACCATATAACTTTTCAATCTCTTAAATAAATAACTTTTCATAGTCCTCGGAAGAGTAATTAGTTCTCACTAGCAAGAAGTAAGCAGACTTTGTCATCGTATACACAAAGACCCTAATATAATCAAGCTTATTGTGAGACCGCAGAAGACCAGTAACAAAATCCATATTAATTATTTACTATTCAAACACAGGCAATTCAATGTATTAAAATAATCTATCGGGACTCAAGAGACTCATGAGCTTCGTCCATAATTCTTTCTTAAAGCCCATCAATATCTTGAACAAACAACCTCCCTTTGTAACTCAAAATACCATCACCGCCAATCAAAAAATCCATCACTTTCTGCCTACCAATATATTCCTTGATTTGCAACAAAATAAGGTCTAACACCTGCTTCTTCTTTACCTCAGCACCAAGAGATGATTTTGCTAACTCTTGCACCAACATACCACCATTCCCAAAATCTATGAGATGGATATCAAAGATTATCCAAACAGTGAATATCCTTCACCAAATCCCCCTCTCCTCCTCCATATGAGAAAATCTCCCCATAGATAACTCGCTAGGAGCATCAGTAAACACTTTAGCTTTACTAGGATGATAGTAGGACTCATCTTGTAGTCCTTGAGAAACACAAGCCATCTTCTCTGTCTGAAATTTAATTCCATTTAGGTGAATGCATAATGCAAAATTTTGTAGTAAAAAAATATGTCAACGTGAACCCTATACAAATAGTAGCGCAAAATCTTCAAAGCAAAGAACATACCTACAAATTCCTAATCATTTATTTGATAGTTCTTCTCATGTACCATCAAATGTCTACTAACATAAGCAACCACCTTGCCATGTAGCATCTACATACAAATCAGTCCCACACGAGACACAACACAATAGATAACAAAACCATCGATACCCTCAGGCAGGGTCAGAACTAGAGCTGAGGTTAACATATTTTTAAACTTCTCATAACTACCCTCACAAGCATCGGACCATATAAATATCACCTTCTTCTGAGTCAACTTAGTGATTGGGCAACAATAAAAGAGAAAATTTCCATAAACCTTCTATAATAACTGGCTAAACCCAAGAAGCTCCGAATATAGGTTGGAGTCGTGTGTCTAGGCCACTTCTTAACCACCACAACATTTTGTGGATCCACCATCATCCCTTCATTAGATACACCTTGAACTAGGAAAGTAATAACATTTAACAAAAATTTACACTTTGAAAACTTAGCATACAAACGCTGATCCTTTAGGGTCTGCAACACAATATGGAGGTGATCAGCATGAGATGCCATACTCTTCAAATAAACAAGAATGTAATCAATAATCACAATTATGAACAAATAAAAAAATGATGGAATACCTTATTCATAAGATTCATAAATTTCGTCGGGGCATTAGTCAACCCATCAGACATAACCATGAACTTGAAATGACCATAACGTGTATGGAAGGTAGTCTTAGAGATATCCCCCCCTAATATTTAGTTGATGATAGCCTAAAATAAGGTCGATCTTGGAGAAATACTTAGCACTCTAAAGATGGTCAAAAAACTTATCTATCCTAGGAAGTCGGTGCTAGCAATAACTAATGCACATCCGAAGGAAGCATCCTTCTCACACATAAAACTAATAGAAGCATCCCAAGGAGACACACTAGGGTTAATCAAACCTTATCAAAGAGATCTTTAAATTTCTCTATAAGCTCATTCAACTTAGTTGGAGCCGTGCAATAAAGACTATAGAGATTAGCCGAGTTTCAAGAAAAAAATTAGTCCCAAAATCAATTTCCCTATCGGGAAGGACACCAGGAAGATAATTAGGGAACACTTTAAGAAACTAGCAGACCACAAGGATAGATTACAATCGAGGGCCTTCCAAATTAGAATCTTTAACCCAAACCAAATAATAAAGACACCCCTTAGAAATTAATTTCTAGGCCCAAATATAATAAATAAAGCTTTCTTTGGGCACTAGGGAACTACCTTCAAACTCAACCACTGACTCATTCAAAAATTTGAAAATGACCTTATAGGTTCGACGATGTAAAGAGGCATAGCACGAGTGCAATCAATCTATTCCGAAGATAACGTCAAGATAAAAAATGTCTAATTCAATAAAATGCACCAATATTTCCCTAGCACAAAATATAACACACAACCCATTTATACCCTTCTAGAAACCATAGAGTCACCCATTGTGGTAGAAATAGAAAAGAGGTATAAAATACACTCGGGACTAAAATCAAAATGCATAACCACAAATAGGGTCATATAAGAAAGAGTAGACCCTAAATCACAAATGAAAAACACATCATGAGAGAAGAGTTTTCATACCAGTAACGACATTACTAGATGCCTCAAACTCTTGATAGGCAGTATAAACATATAGGATGTTCTGACTAGTGTCATAGCCAGATGTGGAAACCTTTGGTGTAGGAGCTTATGTTATAGCATCTGGAACCTTGTTGGCAAAAATAAAAAAGAAACAAACCTTGAAGAATAATCCCGTTGTATATGACCATTCTTAAAACACCAATTCTTCCCCTTATCTTACTGACCATAAAATTTGCAAGGAGGATATGATGGTGCTGACTGAGCCCCACTACTCTTGAGATTGGGAACACTGGTCCCTGTAACTGTCACCACTCTAAAAACATCAATCACTAGATGGGTTTGGGTAAGTAGCACTAGGCGTCAAGTAGGAGTTAGGACTCAACCAATTCTTCTTCTAAGATTATTTCCCACTATCTCTACCACTGTTTTGCTGGCCTCCACATTGATCTGAATAGCTAAATCTCTTACTCTGTCTTTCCCCTATAATAACTTGCTTTTTTTTTCTCTTCAACTTGTTGCATATATGCCACAAGCTTAGAGATGTCCATATCCTTATTCAAAAATACAACCCTGTTCTCTATAATTAAATAATGGGACAACCTAAAAGCTAATTTACTCATTCTAGCCCTCATGCTGGACTTTAACTCAGGAGCATATCATGATAACTAATGGAATTCAAGGCATACTCCTTTATCATAATCCTATCTTTCTTCAAATTTATGAACTCTATTTTTTTCTTCCTCAACTCCTGAGGAAAGAAGTGGTGAAAAAAAGTATACGAAAAATCATCCCACAAGGGAAACACAACATTATCACCCCTATGTTGCTCCCACTCTTTGTACCATTTGTACGCTACATCCTTCAATTGATAAGAAGTTGAATCTGCACCCTTAATATCAGTACCATGTATCACTCAAAAGATATTTTCCATTTAATCTAAGAACCCTTGAGGATTCTCCTTAACCTTGGTACCAGTGAAAGTCCGAAGGTGTAACCTAATAAACTGGCCAACTTTAGTGGCCTCAAAATAACTTAATGCAATACTAGTGGGACCCAACTATTGTGACTGAGATGTCACCAACTAGGTCAATTAATGAATAGAGCTACATAACTCAACTTTTATAATATCTCCCTAGGGTGACTGAGCAGGAGTGTCACCCTCAAGAGTAGGATCAGTGAAGACTGGTGGTACTCCACGGAGGCAATAAAAAGTAGTGACCCTAGATCGTGTTTGTACCTTATAAGTAGGTCAAGCACTATCCATATTGTCCTCTAACAGAACTTATAACTTTCCTCGACTATCAGATCTTCTTAGAGGCATGATTTGAAAGGCGAGTAAATGAGAATTATAGAGATCCAAGGTCTTAGACAGTTTATCTTGAAAAAAGACAAAATGAAAGAAAAACATTTCTAAATTCCTTGTAGGCTCTCCCTTATAACTGTAGTGCACTACATACCTACAAAAGAGACTCTACATCACTCAACTATGTGGGCACCTAATTTACCATGAACCTAGCTCTGACACAAACTTTGTCACTACATAAACTAGGGAATGGCAAGGATGGGCATCTCAAGTCCACTGAGGATAGAGACCATCCCCATTTCCTAATGAACAGAGCATAACACACACTAACATAGACTAAAGTATGAACATAGAACAATATAGAGTAACATAAGTTCAAAGATTCTAATTAATATAAATTACAACGAATTGACATTCATAACCAATATCTTCTTCAAACACAACACCTAAGTCCACAGTACCCACAAAGCCTCAAACTAAATTGAATACTAATAAAGTGTCGAGATATATCCCCAACATAGCAAAAAAATAAATTTGAAACAAAGTCTAAAACATAAGAAATCATGATATGACATGAAATAAAGTATTCCAAAGGATGGAAGATCACAACTTTTAAGTCAACTCACGTACTATCCATGAACACCTAATCACTGGCTAGGAAAGGTAGAAGAATTTTTGGTGCCTGAATTGCATGGTGATACAATATTCAGAAATGGTTAGCGGTTGCAGTGGTATCATGTAACTCAAGGATAAAGGATAATATAATGCCTTGAGTAATAATTCAAAAATAGTCAAATCCAATGCAACTCATCAAACACTAATTTATATATATGTATATCATATGGAGGGGTAGAGAACAAAGCTTAGCATAAACTTTTAAAAATGTAACCTAGATTGTGCATCTTAACCATCTTAATCAAGGTACCCACAAACTATATGGGCCCAACTCTCCTAGAGATAGAAGGGAGCCAGTGCATGTATCCATAAAAATCATTGGATAATCATATATCATATGCCTGATGGAAGAATCAAGCCTCCTGATATAAATCAAAGGTGACTTAAGTACCAATTTATATAACATGAAGGACTTAAACCTTCCAATCATATAATTATAAGGGGACTAAAACCTTTCGGTCATCTAGACCCTTGCGTCGGCTAGCACAATTTCCAATGTTGGTAGTCCTCGGGAACTCCACTTTCACGTCCTGGCTGTACAACTTTTTTATGCAAAATTTAAATATTTAATAAATATTTCTCAATTTACTGAACTGATTATTGATAACTCTCAACTTACACGTCAATTTGAGTGCAAGACGGTCATCATTAATAAATTTACCCAACTTTGTAGTCGGGTTAGAATCCACTAGGAATAATGTGAGTGGAACTCAAGTTACTTTTAAAAAATAGATACAAGTTAAATCTAAACCAATGTTACAAGAAGGTAAAAATAGGGTGATAGTAATCTACACTAATGTTTCTTTTTTGGTTTTTTCTACTATAAGTTTGGGGCTACGAATAATTAGAGTTTTAAAAGGTGTGCATGGATCTTGAGAATAGGCACTACTATGGGAGTGATATATGGGTGATAGAAATCAACATCAATTTAGTAAGTCAAACATGGGTGATTTTTGTTATAGATTTTGATGCTAGTCATTCAATAAAACATCAAACTTTCACCCATTAATTCTTTTGAATACCTAATAGGTGTGTTCAATAATTTGTAACAACAACCTTAATACCCATGGTATAGTAAACCTTACATTCACCCATATGTCTAAGATAGTGAATATTTAGTAAAATCCATACATAATTGTCGATCATTGCTTTAGTCTCTAGTCCCTCTTTCAAGATGATATGGATTCCTAAACTTCTCCCAAAACCCTTTTTTTGAAGATGGCTTCAGGTATTCTAGAGCATAAAGATTTCACTTATCATACCTATGTGGGTATTTGGGGCTTTCACCTATCAAACCCCAACCAAGTTAGCATAGAAATGATATAACCCAAAACATTAACTACCAAATAGAAGCTAATCAATAACAACCCACACACACTTTAACCCCTATTCACACATAACCCCAAGAAGGAGATCTAGCTACACATCAAATAAATAAGCATAGATATACCAATAATCCCCATTGAAGTGATTTATTGAAGCTTAAGTGAATGTTACTTTAAAATTGGCACTCCCATAAATCAACAATGGAAGTGAGCTAATCTTCCACTTAAAAAGTTTCCATTGTATTCTTCACCTAAAATTATACAATATTTTCTTCTTTAAAAATAGGGGATATGAATTCATTTGTGAACCATGAAAATTGGAATGACGGATTATATTACATAATGCTAGAGTTTGAGTCTTTTTGTCAAAATTGGGATCAGCCACGTTCATTTTCAGTTTTGTCCTTGGGCTGATTTCTTCTGCTAAGCCGCTATCACGTGGGTCTAGCTGCGACCGTAATTATGCGACCATGGTAACTTTGACGATCACGATTTAGTGACTTTTACTTGACTGTCATGATCACGGTCAACAAACTGCGATAGCGGTACATGAGGCCTCTTTGCTCCAAGTCTTTAGCTGTACTTTTCTTGCTCCCTTTTGATTATTTTCAGCTTAAATCCATATTTTTTGATCGCCTCAGCTCTATTCTTGAAAAGAGTGGATATTATTACATTTTATCACCTATGTGTCTCATTTATTCATTCAAATCAAGGTACTGTGCATAAATGTTTAGATAGAATGAGAGGTAAAATCATCACTCACCAATAGCCCCAACTTAAAGCATTTGTTTGTCCTCAAGCAATAATTTCTCTTACCATGAGATAACAATTCTCTATGACCAAACTTTATACCTTAATGCTCATAATGACTTCTACTTTAGTTACAACCAAAAGTAGCTCATTGTATATGGGCTAAGCTAATTTTTACTACACACTGTAACATAAGATACATCATTTAATAATACATAGGACTTTAAAGAGCAACCAAGCAACAACAACTAATATTCTAGAGGTAGCTTTCTCTTGACCATAACTAAGCTATACTCCTTTTTCCTCATTACTCAGAAGGTGAAAAAATCAGCCACCTCAACTTGTTTTACATCCCAACCTCACAAGAAAAAAAATTTTGCACACCAAGCTACCAAACATGCAACAATGAATTTTAAATGCAAAAACTCTCTCCATCACAAAAAAAATCTCTATGCAACAAGTGTCATACCATAGGCTTGCCCCTATTTCCAATTACCACTATAAAAAATAAATGGTTGGATATCTCGAAGGACTTTTTAAGCACACAATGTAGGTTTAAGTTAGGGTAGCATATAATTTCGGAACAACATGGCTACACCCTTCCTTGAACATCTATACCACACTTTTCAATCTTTATTTTTTACTACGGGCCACTCTTCTTTGTTTTCTCTCTTTTATCATGCCTACTTTTAAGTTCCTTTGTTTATCCATTTCTTTCATCACCTTTTCTTGCAACTTTTGTGCAATTCATTCCTTTTGTTGTATCCTTTGTTTTTTGATTATTTTATTTTCAACACTTCAACTCATTCGGCATTTCACTAATAATTTTATGGCCTTACACTTTCTTCCATCAACTTTTACCACCCCCAACTTAGGATTTTATCCTAATGTTACAATTTTAAGTTCAAGGAGGATTTTGTTCAACAGAAGGATAAAAAGAATGGGTCACAGGTTGTATTGAGTTTTTCAAAGAAAGGTCTAAAGGCTCAAAGTGGATACTAGGAATTATAATTATGCTTGGGTAGGCTTTTTTACGCTAGACTTGGTTCCAAAATCACAAAGCCCTAAAATCATTTCTCCAACCACATACAATCAAAATTATTTTTGAAAGACTAACAGGGTAGGTTCTAGATAATAAAAGTGTACAAGAGATGAATACCAAAATCTTACCACACATGGCATGCAAAATTCACTAAGGAGGCTCAAATGTCCCTTCCACTATAGATAATTTTGGAGTATCTAATTGTATTCACAAATAAAAAATTAATGGAGCCACAAAAAGAAAAAAAGTTTTATTACGAAATTGCTCATGTCCATGCCTTTGATTTTTTTTTTAAAATTTTTGGATAGAAGGGGTTGTCCATTTTAAATTACATCCACAACAATTTGCAAAATTATGGCAACAACCAAACCTTTAGGCTCATATTTTGGATCAAAACGGGCACAATAAATATATGGCTACTAAAACTTTACCAATGGCGTAGAATGTGATCCCAAATTTGCACTTTACAATTCTAAAGGTAATCAGACTTCAATAGCATTCATGACATTTATGTTATGGGTACTTAGAATTCCCCTACACTATGCCTCAAAACCCAACACGACGCTTTATGCTTAAGAATGTTGTCACTCAATCTATCATAGGTCAAAGCTTGTCATTCATCATCAAAATAAAAATAAAATCTAAAGTGAAAGGAGAAAAACTAATACTAGAAGAAAAACATGTTAATCTATAAAAACTGGGCACCAATCAGGTACCCAAAATGTAACATTTATAAATAAAAATAGTATCCAAAATGTATTCCCAAAACATCATCAAATGAAAATATCAAGAAACACATCATCAAAATTATACAATTTCGGGGGCACCCCCACTAAATGGATACAGTGTCCTCATTGCATGTACAAATTGGTAAGAGTAGAAGGGGTCTCCCTGAATATGCATAAAGATCTATCCTCTCCTGTTGTCTCTGCACCATCACCCTCAACATCATCAGCAGACCAATCAGCAAGGGCCTCATCTCACTGTCCATCCTAGGTGAAGATAGTTGATGGTTGTACTTGAGCATCTTAAAGATGCCCTTTACCCTCTTCCATAGCTTCTTGAAGAATTTATCTTGTTTTTCTCTCTCTTAACCATTTTCTCATATGAATCTATGAGGTCCTTATGTGATGCAGCTAAGGGTGAATAAACTCTCTCCAAATGGGCAATAGTGGCTCCTTGCTTCTCCTGTTTCTCCTTATATTTCTTATAGTCTGATTAAGATATGTACGAGTGATGAGTGGTGGAAGACTCTCCTGATCCCTAATTTAGTCTGGACAGTAATTCTCTAACCATTCACATCTGATCTGATATATGATCGAGGGGTTGACTGATGATGGTCTATAAGAGTCTGTGTCCTCTTGGGTCGATTAATCAAAGTCCGCCATCCTCTTCTTCCTCTGGCCTAAGGAACTCTTGCCTCTAAATTTGAGTAAGAAGATACGAGGTAGTAAGAGCACCTGGGTGTCTTTAGCATACTACTCAACTAGTGACCTCCTGCATAGCTCTATGATAAGGGAAGGGGGGAGTAGATATGTACCTTAATGATTTCTGATGTACCTCCATTCTAAATGCATATTCTTACCTATATTTAGATCAATACTAGAGCAAAGACAGGTCACCATACGAATTAACAAGTATGTAACAATTGTTATATGAGTGTATGGAGATACTCAGCTATAGATAATATTCATCCAAAGTCTGGCCTCAACTGTGAAGTCATTTATCAGAATGTCTCTCTTGGAAGTGGCCCAGGGAATATCTTTGCCAAGACATAAAATATTTTCCATCTAGGTCCCAGGCTCGCATGATTTTGCATAGAATTGCTAGTCCGAATTTGGGAGTCCATACATCTCATTGATCATCTCTATCCAAAAGTTCACTTTCTTTCCCTGAATTATCATCACTGGGTTTATGAAAGAAACTATGCTTAAGTTAGTATAGAATTCATGCACCCAATGCTCATTAGCAATACAGGGTTACAGGGTAAATCATAGCCATCCAGTCTGAGTGAGTCTTGCATAAAAGCTTGGGAACTTTTCCTCTACTTTGTCCAAGATGATACCCCTTTCAGGAAGTAACTTAGTAATATGCAAATTCGTATTGTAGAGGTTCTGACATTCTGGGGTCATGAATCTGGTGTTGTTAAATCCCTCAATCTTTGAGTCTTAAATCATGTAGACAATGCACTTAGGACATCATTAGTACTATCACACTAAAAACATGCTAGATCAAACAAATAAATGCATGCGGCGGTGTTATGGAAGGTTTTATGGAAGAAATAGATGTGAAGAAATTTTCAGTTCCTGCAGAAATGACCCGTAGGTATGGAAATTATGGAGAAGTGATCGTGACTGTGGTGATACAATCGCGGTCAATGAGACTGCGATCATGGTACCTGAGACCATAGTCTTGAATTTCGCACTTCAATTAGAACATACAATTTTATCTCTACATTAGTGTCCTACTAGGCACGTGAGCATTAAGACTAAGTGACTTAGGCCTAGTTATTAGGATTATACCCCCAAACTCAAAGAAATTAACATGTAATTCATAGGGGTATTGAATCGAACACAAGGTTTACATAATTATTTCAGTTGTTTAAACCTCAAATGTGGGTAGCTAAGACTTCCCCATTAGTGTGTACACCAAATACAACAGCTAACCACAACAATAGTCAAAATTAAGCATGCATTTAGAGATAAAAACATCATTTCAGGCCTCTCCTAAACTACAACTTATAAGCATATAATTGTCTAAATAATTGGAGTTGAGACAACTTACAAAATTAGATGATGCACGGGATGAATTGACACTTGGATATGTAATGTAATGCAAAAGATTAAAGAGAATTTTGGGAGAAATTAAAATAGTGGCATGAGTAAAAGTGGCATTTGGATAGTTATTTAAACTGATTTGACCATGATCGCGGTCCTAGTACCGCGATCATGGTCCTACAGCCTCCACGATCACAGTGGCATGAACCGCGGTCGTGGTAACTGAGAACAAAAATTGGGTCTCCTGCACTTTTTTTTTCAGTCTAAACTTTTCAATTTCACACATTTCCATTTTTCAAGTTCATTCAACATTCCTCCTAGTGCTAGCATTTCATGGATTATGCACGAACAAATGTAAAAACAAAATCTATTCTATCATGCATAAATAAAAAGGATAAGAACCACTTTTTGTGACGTGATGGGTTTCCACCCATCGAGAGATTAGTTTAAAATATTAGCATGATGCCTCCACTATTTCCTTTTCTGTCTCTACTTAGAAGATCTTAATCTTTGTCCCAACTTTAATTTAAAGTGCAATAAGCGGTAGAGGGACAGGAAATTCAAATCTTCCGAGATGAAACTTGGAAGAGATGAGGACATGGAAAGCAAGCTTTGATCTTACCATTATGAAGATTTTAACCATTTACCCAACTTTACATCAAAATTTTAGTTTATCTCCTTGGGTAAAAGTGAGTTCATCAATAGGTCACTAGTTGCACATCAATCTTTTAGTTTATTGGCCATGGATAGAGGGAGTTCCATATGCTCATTTGGAATATCAAATTCGAAAATATAGGAATTGTATTCCGTCTCCCCACCACCCATTATTTGTCTTAGTTGATAGGTTCTCATCACATCCACTAGGCATAATGTTGAAAAGTAGTTTGAATGAGATCAAACACTTAATTCTGGGTTAACATCCTCCAAAGCATCTTCACTCTGAAATGAACTAGAGTCATCATAAGAGGTTTGAATTGATTTTTTTTTTGACTCTAGTATCATTTCTTTTATTTTGGCCTCTTCTTACTCATATGATTTGGACGATTGGGAAGCCACTGAGGAGTTTGTTTACCAAAATTATCATCATAGCTTGGTTTATCTTCTTGAAAAACCTCCCATTGGGAAATAGGCATGGTTGTAAGGTTTGCAAGAATTATATCCTTCCCTAATTCCCTTTCCTTGAAATTTTCCCCTTCGAACACCCCATAGGATTGATGCAAGTCTTGCTTATTTTACCCAGTTAAAGTTACCTGATCCAAAATAGTTTGAAGCATTGCTCCAAGACCAATGGGTTTTGTTTGTTTCTCCTCTTTCTTCTCATCATAAGACCTATCAATCTCATAAGAAGAACTAGCGATTCGGTTAGTATAATAAGAGGAAGGGGCATTTGGACAATCATCCTAATGTCCATCTGACCACTTCATAACAAGCATATATACTCCCTATATGATTTAGATGGTAGGTCAATATCTTTTTGGAAAGTGTATTGTAACACCCCAAAATCTCATCTCGAGACGTCACACAGTGCTTACTTTAAGGTGGATAATCAAGCAATAACGTTGTATCATTGCAAATCTGAACTAAAATAACTGGAAAACATATTTTGAATATCAAATACTAAAAAGTCAGAAACACAACTGATAGTCTAGTCTGACAAAGCCTCTACTACTCAAATTGGAAAGCCATTGGGACAGACCCCTAATAGACTCAAACTGGTCTTAAAGTAATACTCAAAACACAATTAAAGAAGGAAAACTATAGATATAGGTCCTCGAACCATGAGGACTAGACAAGTATAAAGATGTAGATGAGATGCTCGCAGATCATTGTTGCTGCTGGGGCTGAGCACTTGAACCTTCATTATGAGACAATGTAGCACATAGACATATATGTGGATCAGTACTTTGAGGTTGTACTGAGTATATGAGGGTGTATGCAATAATTAAAAAATAATGTCATCAACATTTATATAAATCATGCATACTAATATAACTGGCTCACCTAACTTGAGTAACTCAAAGATATTAATCTCATACATTATGAATAATGGAACACCTAGTATAAATCTCGTGAGTCAAAATATTTTCTTTGCAAATCTGTAGTTTTATTGCCTCCACAAAACATATAAACTAAGTGATCCAATGCTAACCTCTGTATCTGGAAGCTAAGGCTGTAACTTTAAAACTGAAATCTAAAGTAAAAACAATACTTGGATAAGTCTGTGAGCCTTTACATTTAGGGAACAATAACTCATCTCAAAGGAACATACTTTACTTTAGGAACTGATCATTTACTTTTACTAGTAGGAAAAAAAATACTCTCTTTAAGAAAAAAAAAATATTTTAAGAAAACGACTACAAAAATCTTACAATTAGGGAAAAATACTCAAAAGCTGATTATTTACTTTTACTAGCTGGGATGTTCTCTTAACCGACCTACACCATGTGAGCTACATGGAGTCCAACGTTTTGTCCTCCTAAGGAAGAAATCTCACATTAGGGAGAGGCACCATACTCTTGCCAAGGAGTATAGCCTCAACTCAGTGTTCACTATCTCAGCCTTGGGCCCATAGATCTAAATCCTACGGTGGCACGTAGTTCTGGGGTATGAAATCACAGTAACATACTCAACTCGGTGCTAAGTAATACTCCCTTAAGTTAGCTACGCTCATCTCATGGAAATCCACTTTAAAATAATCTCATGGTTCATAAAGAATCCAACAATAAAATCTGTGATCTCATCTAGTAAAGTTGATTTCAAAGCTACTAGGACCATTAAGGTTAAAACTATCTCAATAATCTCAAAATACTCAATTCATGGGTGCTTATAGCACCAAAATTCTCAAAATTACAATCTCAAGTAGGACTTAATGGCACATAATTCAATCTCAGGTTAAGACGTATCAAAATTCATACTCAATATCATAAAGATTCATAAATCATATAGAAATCAGGAAATATTTCAGCAAAATGCATTATAGACTCAACATACTCATGTACTTCAATTTCTAAAATATTGAAACCATCATAATCTCAAGAAATAATAATAGAGGGTATAAATCATACTTCAATATCATAGGAAAACTTATAAAATCAAATAGCTTTCGTAATAAAAATCAAGTTTTGGGCACAAGAACGGAAGGATTGTTCTTATTCAAACCCCACATGCCTTGAATTAGAAGCTTTGGATGAACTCTAGGATTTGGAACTCTATTTGTACTTTTGAATGAGGGTTCTTGAAGCCTTTGACTTGGGAACCTTGAATCTTGACTCATTTTAGAAAATCTATGGCGAACCCTAGAGATTCTTGGAAGAGAATTTGGATGCTTAGGGTTTTTGGTTGAGGGAAATCTTGAGAAAAATTTCATATGACGATTGTAGTGACCTTAACTCTGATGTTTTTACAGTTTAAGAGGCTTGGAAAAATTCCAAAGTGACCCTTTTAACTTCTGTACGAAGCGAGAAAAATTGAAATGGAAACTCGACTCTATGGAACGCCGCGATGCGCCACTATCGTGGTGGCCTACTGGAAATTGACAAATGGGATTTTGGGGGTCTCCGTGATGCATTGCTATCACGTTGTCCCACTGGTTGGCACCTGGAACTTTAGCGTGATGCACGCTATCACGGAGTTCCACTAGAAATTGACAATTGTCGAATAGACCCTCTCCGCGACGCGCTAAGCACTAAAATGACACTGTTTTATGACTAAGACTTAAATTAGCCATAACTTCTTGCCCAGTTACTGGATTTGGGCAGATCTTATATCGTTGGAAAGATAATTAAATTTACCACATGATAAAAAGTCAAAATTAGGGAAACTCGACATGGTTTAAATGTTACTCACTTGAGAAGTCATTCCTTAACTTTCTAAAGATGAAATTAGGCCTAAGGAAAAGTTCAGGGTATTACAATATCTGTCCCTTGGGAACATTCGTCCTCGAATTTCGCTAGCTAGGCTAAGGATATAGAGAAAATTGAGTATGTACAGCTGAAACAACTTGCTAAACTGACTCTACATCATTCACAACTCTTGAATATCTCAGAGAATGCATGTACTTATATTAAGAATAGCTATATAGCTGAAACTTTAATTGGAAAAAGGGCTAAATTAAGGAAGAATAGTACCTTCGGCTTGATCTAAACTTGTGGAGAAGAGGTCGGGTACTTGGATCACATATCTACCTCGTCTTCGCAAGTAGCACCCTCAACTGACTAGTTTTACCATAACACTTTGACCAAGGGAACCTCTTTGTTCCTTAATCTATGGATCTAGTGGTATAGAATCTCAACTGGAATCTCTTCAAATGAAAGGCTAGATGGGATATTTGGGCTCTCAGAAGGATCGACTTCAATGGAATCACCAATGTGTTTCTAAAGTATGGAGACATGAAAAATAGGATGCACAACTGACAACTCTGTGGGCAACTTAAGCTCACAGGCTACTCTCCCCACATTACTTAGGATTCTATAAGGGCATACATACCGGGGATTAAGCTTCCCCTTCTTGCCAAACCTTTTCACCCCTTTCATGGGCAAAATTTTTAGATACACCAAATCATTAACTTTAAATGCAAGATCTCTTCTTTACACATCTGCATATGACTTTTGTCAACTCTGACTATCTTTAACCTTTCTCTAATCAACTTCACTTTCTCCATAGCCTCAAACACTGCATTAGGTCAAGCTAAATCAGATTCACCTACTTCAAACCAACCTATAGGTGATCTATACCTCATCTCATACAAAGCCTCAAATGGTGCCATCTTGATGCTAGCATGGTAACTATTGTTATAGGCAAACTCAATTAATGGAAAATGCTCATCCCAACTATCCTTGAAATCAAGAGCACGTTCCCTCAACATAACCTCTAAGGTTTGGATGGTCCTCTCAGCCTGACCATCTGTCTGTGGATAAAAAGCAGAACTAAGATGCACTTTGGTACCAAGACCTCTCTAAAAAACATTCCAAAACAGGGAGGTAAGTTGAGTACCCCTATCTGAGATGATGGACAAGGGGACTCATGCAATTTGACTAACTCCCAAATATACAATCTAGCATAATCCTCAGCTGTATAAGATGTATGCACAGGCAAGAAATACGCTGCCTTAGTCATCTTGTCTACCACAACCCAGATAGAATCATGATAATGACGCGAAAGAGGTAAACTAGTCACAAAATCCATATTTACCTCTTCCCACTTCCAAGTGGGTATGCCAAACTGTTGCATCACACCACCAGGCCTTTGATGCTCTACCTTAACCTGTTGGAAATTTAGATATTTTGCCACAAAATCTGCTATATTTCTCTTTATGCCACTCCACAAATAGATTTCCCACAAGTCGGGATAAATGGAATACCGCACATTATGCTCTTCAACCATAATTCTCTGCCTCATATTATCAACACAAGGAAAACACAATCTACCCAATAATCTCAACACACCATCTTGCCCTTAGGAGAAAACCTCGACCTTTTGGTCCTTAACTGACTCCTTCAGTCTGACCAAATTAGGATCCCTTTCTTGTTTCTCCTTTACTTCCAAAACTAAAGAGGATTCAGAACTACTCAGAAACAAAATATTCCCCTCAACGGAATCAAGATACCTAACACCCAGTCTAGCCAAAAGATGCACCTCACTAGCTAACTCTTTCTTCTGTTCCTCTACATGAGTAACACTACCCATAGACAACCTGCTAAGGGCATTCACCACTACATTAGCCTTGCCCGAGTGATATAACATACTCATATCATAGTTCTTTAGCAACTCTAACTATCTTCTCTATCTGAGATTTAACTACCCCTGAGAAAACATATACTGCAGGCTCTTGTGATCAGTAAACACATCAACATGAACACCATAAAGATAGTGTCACCATATTTTCAAAGCAAAGACCATAGCAGCTAACTCAAGATTGTGGGTTGGGTAATTCTTTTCATGCGACTTTAACTTTTTAGAGGCGTAGGCTATAACCTTACCCCTTTGCATCAAAATATAACCCAAGCCAACTCTATAGGCATCGAAATATACCCCAAAACCATCCGTACCATCAGGAAAAGTCAACACCATGGCTAAAGTAAGTCGAGTCTTCAACTCCTGAAAACTCAAGAAATTTAACTTTCTTTTAGGTTAATCGGGTCATAGGAAATGCAATAGATGAGAAACCTTTAACAAAGTGACGGTAATAGCCAGATAGACCCAAGAAACTCTTAATGTCGGATGGAGAGATAGGTCTAGGGCAATTTCTCATAGCTTCTGCCTTTTGGGGATCAACTCTAATGCCTTCAGCTGAAATAATATGAACCAGAAAAGCTACAGACCTTAGCCAAAACTCACACTTGCTAAATTTGACAAACAGCTGATGATCACTAAGAGATTACAAAATAATTCTAAGATGATATGCATGTTCATTCTCAGTACGGGAGTAAACAAGGATATCATCTATAAAAACTATGAAAAACATATCAAGATACAGCTTGAACACTTGATTCATGAGGTCCATAAAGGTTGCTGGAGCATTGGTTAGCCCGAAAGACATGACTATAAATTTAAAGTGGCCCTAAAGGTTTCGAAAGTCTGTCTTCGAGATATAACACTCCCTTACATTAATTTGAAGATAGCCAGATCTAAGGTCTATCTTTGAGAAATAACTTGCACCTTGCAATTGATCAAACAGGTCATTAATTCTAGGAATAGGGTACCTATTCTTGATTGTGATCTTATTAAGATGATGATAGTCAACGCAAATACGCAAAGAACCATCTTTCTTCCATACAAATAGGACAGGTGCGCCCCAAGGAGAAACACTGGGCCTTATGTAACCTTTATCTAGAAGATCTTTGTGTTGTTATTTCAACTCCTTAAGCTCTATGGGTGTCATACTATAAGGAGGAAAAGAAATAGGATTTGTGTTAGGAAGAAGGTCAATCCCGAATTTTATCTCTCTATCGAAAGGTACCCCTAGGAGATCTTCTGGAAAAACATCAGAAAACTCATTAACAATGTTGACTGACTGAATAGTTAGAGCTTTAAACTTAGTGTCTTTAAGTCCAAGTAGATGATAGATGCAACCTTTCGATATTAGCTTTCTAGCTTTGAGATAAGATATAAAATGACTCTTGGGTGATACAAAATTTCTGAACCACTCAAAAACTGGCTCATCTTGAAACTCAAACTTAACCACATCAGTACTATAGTTTATAGATCCATAATAAGAATGAAGCCAGTTCATATCTAGAATAAAATCAAAATTGACCATATCCAACTCTATCAAATTAGCATATATGACTTTATAAAGAATAATAACAGGGCGCTTTTTAAATATTTGCTTAGCAACAACAGAATTACCTACTGTAGTAGAAACTAAGAAAGGCTCAAGAATCTTTTTGGGACTAATTTCAAAGTTCACAGCAACTAATGGGGTCATATAAGAGAAACTTGACCTGGGGTCTAATAATACAGACACATCAAAGCACAAGAGACGAAGCATACCAATAATAACGTCGGGAGAATACTCCTATTCTTAATGAGATGGTAAAGCATAGAATCAACTCTCGCATTGACCACTACTAGTACTAGATGAAGCACCCTGAGGAGGAGCTGGACGGGCTAAAGGAGCTAGTGCACTGGTAGCCTACATCTGAGGTTGAACATCTCTATTCCAATGCCTAGCATGTGGGCACTCTCTAAGTCTATGGTCCTTCTTGGTACAACCAAAATAACTCCTCTGATCAGGAAAGCACTCACCGAAATAGTCCCTACCACACTTAGTACATGGACGATAACGAGGTCTGTTACTCATACTATTCTGGGATCTAGACATAGAAGTCCTATTCCCTTGCTCCTACTTGTTTATTGGTGTGGGGGCACTAGCTGATAAAGGTGTTGGCATAGATGAATAACTTTAAAACTGTGGATGTGTCCCTCCATAGGATCTAGTCTGACTATGGTCATACTATTCTAATCTAACCCTCTTGTTTCTTCATAGTCTATCGCTCTCTCTTATCTTATCTACCTCAATCTATAAGCATGCTTCATCAGCCTAGCAAGATCCATATCCCTATTGAGCATAACAATCCTACACTCTTTTAACACCAGTCCAAATACTCCATCCATGAACTTAATCTTACTAGCTCGGGTGTCAAAAATCAAATCCGGAGCATACTTAGCTAGCTGGTTGAACTTAAGACAATACTATTAACAATCATGGAGCCCTATCTCAAGTTCATAAACTCCTCAATCTTTGCTTACCTCATCTCAAGTGGGAAGAACTTGTTAAAGAATGTATCCTAGAACACCCGCCAAGTGATAGGGGTAGCATCTTCACCTCTATCATTCCTCCATGTAACAATACAGTCACAAGCAATATCCTTCAACCTGTAAGACGCTAGCTCAACACTTTCTTCCTCAGAAAAATGCATCACTTATGTGATATTTCTTACCTACTCGAGATACAACTGTGTGTCCTCACCTGCTTTAGACCTATAGAAATCTAGCAGATTTATCCTAATGAAATCACGGATCCTAAAAATGGCTAAATCACCTCTTTGCTAAAGCAGAACTATAGCCTGGTTATTGGGTTGAACATTATCGATGACTACTTGGGCTGACGCCTAAAAGGCAGCTCGAAACTCTGTGTTAGTCACAGTCTCATTCAAGTTATCAACAGGATGGGGTGGCTCATTATTGTTTCTGTAGGCATTCGCTCTTCGGGGAGGCATTTTCTAAAATAATAGAACATAAGTCAATAGCTAAGAGATACAACTATAAGCATGATAGATTCTGAAAAAAATGGATAAATTTTTCCTACACTATTTTGTAGCCTCTTGCTCATAGATGTGGCGCATTACACATCGATGATCAAGACTCTAAGTTATACAACTTGTCAAACTCCTTAGGACTCCTTAAACCTTAGGCTCTGATACCAAGTTTGTAACATCCTGAAATCTCATCGCGAGACATCATACGGTGCTTAAGGCTACTGGTATCCCTAAGCTAATCCTTTAAGCCTACTACTACATCTAACACTTACTTTAATATGGACAATCAAGAAATAACGCTGTATCATATCAAATATAAACTAAAATAACTAGAAAACATATCTTGAATATCAAATACTAAAAAGTCTGGAACACAACTGGTAGTCTAGTCTTATAAAGCCTCTAATACTTAAATTGGAAAGCCATTGGGACAAAACCCCAACTAACTTGAACTAGGCTAAAAGTAATACTCAAAACACTATTAAAGTGGGAAAAATACAGATATAGGTCCTCAAAGCATGAGGAATCACCAAGGATAAAGATGTACATGAGATGCTCGGAGATCACTTACGCTGCTGGGATTGAGCACCTGAACCTACATTACGACACAATATAGCACACAAACGTATATGTGGATCAGTACTTTAAGGATGTACTAAGTATATGGGAGTGTATTTAATAATTAAACAATAATGTCATCAACCTTTAAAGAAATCTTGCATGTTGATATAACCGACTCACATAGCTTGAGTAACTAAAAAATATAAATCTCACACATTATCAATAATGGAACACCTAGTATAAATCTCGTGAGTCAATATACTTGCTTCAAAAATCTATAGTTATATTCCCTTCTCAAAACATATAGACTAAGTGATCCAATGCTCACCTTTGTATCTGGAAGCCAAGACTGTAACTTTATAACTGAAATCTAAAGTAAAAACAATATTTGGATAAGTCTGTGAGGCTTTACATTTAGGGAACAATAACTCATATCAAAGGAACATACTTTACTTTAGGAACTGATTATTTACTTTTCCTAGTAGGAAAAACATAATCTCTTTATGAAAAAAATATATTTTAAGAAAACTACTCTGAAAATCTTACTATTAGGCAAAAATACTCAAAAGCTGATTAATTACTTTTACTAGCTGAGAGGTTCTCTTAACCGACATACACCATGCGAGCTACATGGATTGCAATGTTTTGTCCTCCTAAGGAGTAAACCTCACATTGGGGAGAGGTGTCATACTCTTGCCAAGGAGTATAACCTCAACTTAGTGATCACTATCTTGGCCTCGGGCCCATAGATCTCAATGGAGGCACACAGTTCTAGGGTATGAAACTGTAGTAACTAACCCGACTCGGTGCTAAATACTACTCCCTTAAGTTAGCTACACTCATCTCATTGGAAATCCACCTTAAAATAATCTCATGGTTCATAAAGAACCCAACTATAAAATATGTGATCTCTTTTAGTAAAGTGGATTTCACAGCTACTATGACCATCAAGGTCAAAACTTTCTCAATAATCTCAAAATACTCAATTCATGGGTACTCATAGCACCAAAATTCTTAAAATTACAATCTCAGGTAGGGCCTAATAACCCATAATTCAAACTCAGGTTAAGACATATCAAAATTCATACTCGACATCATAAAGATTCATAAATCATATAGAAATCTGGAAATTTATAAGGAAAATGCATTACAGTCTCAACATACTCATGTACTTCAATTTCTAAAACATTGAAACCATCATAATCTCAAAAAATAATAACATAGGGTATAAACCCATACTTTAATTTCATAGGAAAACATATAAAATCAAATAGCTTTCGTAATAAAAATCTAGTTTTGGGCATAAGAACAAAAGGATTATTCTTGTTCAAACCTCACATACCTTGAATTAGAAACTTTAGATGAACTCTAACTTTTGGGACTCTATTCATACTCTTGAATGAGGGTTCTTGAAGCGTTTGACTTGGGAAACTTGCATCTTGACACAATTTAGAAAATGTATGGTGAACCCTTGAGATTCTTGGAAGATGATTTTGATGCTTAAGGTTTTTGGTTGAGAAAAATATTAAGAAAAATTACAAATGACGCTTATAGTGACCTTAATTATGATATTTGTATAGTTTAAAAGGTTTGGAAAAAGTCCAAAGTGCCCTTTTTAACTTCTGTATGAATCTTGAAAAATTGAACTGGAAACCCAACTTTATGGGTCACCGCGATGCGCCACTATCATGGTAGCTTACTGGAAATTGACAAATGGGAATCTGGGAGTCACCGTGACATGAAGCCATTGCCTTGTCCTACTTGTTGGGACCTGGAAATTTAGTCCAACACATTACAATCGCGATACACCACTGGAAATTAACTATTGGGAATTTGGGGTCCTCCGCGATACACTACTATCGCACAGTCCCACTAGAATTTGACAATTGTTAAATAGACCCTTTCCGTGATGCACCAAATACTAAAATGATAGTGGTTTATGAATAGAACTTAAATTAGCCATAACTTCTTACCCGGTTATAGAATTCAGTTGGATTTTATATCATTGGAAAGTTATATGTTTTAAATGTTACTCACTTAGGAAGTCATTGCTTAACCCCCTAAGTCTGATATGATAATAAAATAAGGATCATCCTTAAACGTAGAGGACTCACTGATACGTCTACTACTACTGACTGGGACTGAGCTTCTATGGGTACTCTGGATCTCATGCCTCTGAACCTATGGTGTTAAATAAAATACCATAGCGCAAATGGGTCAGTATAGAAATGTACTGAATATGAAGATGAGGTAAGGCTAAGTTCAAGGGCTTATGCATGAACAAGTACTTAACTAAATAATCATGAGAGTACTGAATGAGATCATATGCATGAATGCACAAACCATAACTGAAATCTGAGCTTTCTACTCTCAACTGAGTGCATCGAAGATTAAACCTCTCTAATGGATGATTCCAGAATCTACTATCAATGATAAGAAATAATTATGTCCGAAGTTGACAACAAGCATACTCAACTAAATATGATACTCAGATCAATTTTATCTGATGGGTGATCTCAGGTCTGATATTAAGATTACTCAACTGAATATGAGACTAAGATCAAGCCTATCTAATGGGTGATCTCAGGATCTAATAATGAGATTACTTAACTGAATATAAGATTGAGATCAAGACTATCGGATGGGTGATCTCCAAATCTGATAATGAGATTACTCAACTAAATATAAGATTATGATCAAGCCTATCTGATGGGTGATTTCAGGAGCTGATAGTGAGATTACTCAACTAAATATAAGATTGAGATCAAGCCTATCTAATGGGTGATCTCGGGATCAAATAATAAGATTACTCAACTGAATATAAGAATGAGATCAAGCATATCTGACAGGTGATCTCAGGATCTGATAATGAGATTACTCAACTGAATATGAGACTGAGATCAAGCCTATCTAATGGGTGATCTCGGGATCTAATAATGAGATTACTCAACTGAATATGAGACTGAGATCAAGCCTTTATGATGGGTGATCTCGGGATCTGATAATGAGATTACTCAATTGAATATAAGACTGAGATCAAGCCTATCTGACGGATGATCTCAGGATCTAATAATGAGATTACTCAACTGAATATAAGACTGATATCAAGCCTATGTGATGGGTGATCTTAGGATCTTATAATGAGATTACTCAACTGAATATGAGACTGAGATCAAGCCTATCTAACGGGTGATGTCTAGATCTGATACTAAATAACATTATATAAGACCAAGTCAATATGATGGGTGGTCCATAAATCAATGGAACTATTCAATTTCCTCACTAAGATAGATGACTATATCTGAAAGTCTTGTTTTCTGAAGATTGATACTAAAACTGTAATAGTGGGAAGTAGTCACTTAACCGACATGTCTCAAATCTCAACTCATGGGGTACAACCTGTAACCCTAGCTGAAAGGGTATCAATACCATGCCACGGGTAAAGACCTCTCTGGTTAAGCCTATCTGATGGGTGACCCTTGTAGGAAGTCAATCCTAAGGCAATATAATAGTCAAGCCTATCTGACGAGTGACTAGCCTTTCCTAATGGGTGACTTATGCATCCTGCACTGGCTATACAGTTTTGGAGTTCAGGGATTGCTCCTAACGACTTTGACTCTCTGATTGGGAGCCGCTATCCCTGCCCTCACTCGTTGCTAGCTCCTGCTCCCAACTGAAAGACTCTGAACTGATTCTTAACTAAACACAAACTAAGATGAATCTAATACTGATCATGTTTCTCAAATGATCTGACTGAGTTATGCTGAATTAACTTGGTTCCATACCTGACGGAATACTACTTAATCCTATTATCTAACTGAAAGACACTGAGCTTTAATAGAGTACTTGATTACTATAGAGGTCAGAACTGAACACTTGAATACTACTAGATCTGAGCTGGGTACAGAACTGAGGCTAGATTACTAGCGATACTGAGATTATGACGATTACAGTGATTATTAAGTTTTCTTAAGTTCTGTATCTATCTAAGAATATAGAATTCTATAACTTGCTGAGTTCTGAGAATCATAGCTTGACAGGAATTATCGTGAAAACTGACACGGGCTCTAGACAACAGCTAAATTGTCGGGTATAACTACCCCCAGGACTCGATAACATAAAATTAAAACATAACCATTCTAGAATAATCAATACTATGGACAGTCATTCGCCATGAAAATCACTAAAGCATCTCTTCAAGTATTTAGAAATCATAAACATGTGATAGTATAGGAAGACATGCTATTGGCTTATACTCCATTCACCAAGATCTTGCATCAAACACTTAGCATGCATTAATGTCTTAGCATGTATCAAATAACACATAATTGGGGAATTTGATGCTATCATGTCATAATGTATTCACTAAGGTTTTTCAACAAACACTTGGTATGCATGGGCTAGCACATAATTGGAGATTTCTAATCAACATACTAGAATGTCTCTAATTCTTTCACATAAGCATTTTATCAAACATATGGGGAGAATTCTTTGCTTATTCAATAATTTCTACACCTAATTGATATGAACACATCACTTAACAATCAACTTGAAGAGAGTTTATCATGAACATCACATGAATATCACATACTTGGGTCAAAGCTTGCAAACCTTGTGAACAAACATGAATCACAACTCAATAATAGCATTAACATCAATTTCAACTCCCATGAATCATGGAAACTTATAAACATAAAATCTTTGAATTTTTGAAAAAGGGTTCTTGAGCTTTTTGGATGAAAGGGATCCAAGAATCGACATCTACATACCTTAGAGAAACTCTTTCTTAAAAGCCCTTGGAGAGATTCTTAATTTCTTAATTTCTCTTAATGAAGAAGGAAGTGTTTTGATTTTGGAGCCCTAGTTCTTGTTCTTCAACAACTTTGAGAGAAAACAATGATATTTTGGGTGAAATGAGGCCAAATCCCGTGTTAAGGGGTATATATAGGGGTTGGTAAAAGACCCTTTTCGCCCTTAGAATTAAACTAAAGAATCTTGATTTTATAAGCTGGAGCCACGCGCCACAATCGCTCCAGCTCACTGGAAATTGGACGATCGGGAAACTGCTTGATGGCGAACATGGTGGAATCGCGTTGCCACCTTTGTTGCGAATTGAAAAGGCACCGCGACGTGGTGGAATATCATTGGTTCACTAGAAATTGATAATTATGAAATTAATCCTTGGCGTGATGCACTATAATCATAGAGGCTCACTGGATTTTGATGATTGCCATCTTGGCTGGCTCTGCGATGCGCTAAAGTGCCACGTGGCACACTGTCTCACTAAAAAAGCTCTAGTTCTTTGCTTGAGTGTTGGATTTGGGCGAATTTGGTATCGATAGAATGTTTATTTAATACTCGACATGAGAAAAAGTTGATATTAGGGAAATTACACATGGTTCAAAATACTTCTCACTTGGGAAGACACTTCTTAACCTTTTAGGGCTGGATTAACACTTCATTGAACACGCTCTAAGGCTTAGACTACGAGAGAATTTTCTGGTGTCTTACAATGGATCTTTGGATTATACGCTACTAAGAGACTAATATGTGGGTGTTATCAATCAACATCAATTTAGTAAGTCAAAAATGGGTAGGTTTGGTTACAGATTTTGATGCTAGTCTTTCTACAAAACACCAAACTTTCACCCATTGATTCGTTCGAATACCTAATAGGTGAGTTCAAAAATTGGTAACCACAACTTAAATATTAGCATCCATATTTCTAGGATGATACCCATGGTATAGTCAACCTCACATTCACCCTTATATCTAAGATAATGAAAATTTAGAAAACTACACACAATTATCTATCATTACTTTGGCCTCCATATCCTCTTTCAAGGATGATATGGGTTCCTAAACTTCACCCAAAACCCTTATTTTGAAGATGGCTTTGGGTTTTCTAAAGCATGGAGCTCTCTCTCATCATACCCATGTGGGTAATTAGGATTTTCACCCATCAAGACCCAACCAAGCTAGCATAGCAATGATAAACCCAAATATAAACTAAAAAATAGAAGCTAATTAATAACAACACACACACACACACTTTAACCTCTATTCACACATAACCCCAAAAGGGAGATCTACCTAGACATAAGATAAATAAGCAAGATATACCCATAATCTCCATTGAAGTAATTCATTTAAGATTAAGTGAATGTTACGTGAAACTTGCCACTCTTAAAAATCAATAATGGAAGTGAGCTA